>NC_056736.1:121628487-121708487 GCF_019279795.1 Protopterus annectens | reverse complement strand
CTAGTGCCAAATATCAGAGCTTCACACTTCACTGCAAAAAGTGAAATCTGTGTAAGATTAAATATCTTAAATCAAGGAAATAATGCTTGTTTTTTTTGCATGGCAAGATTTTTCTAGTTTATATGCAAAAGAAGTTTGCTTGTTTCAAGCCATTTTGCTTGTAATTATCTTAATAAGATTATTTACCTTGTTACTGAGTTTTTATTACTGATTCTAAGTAAATAAATTCTTAAAACTAGAACTATAAGATTTATAACCATGCTCAAGCATACGGAATTGGTTTGTTGTAGCCAAAATTTCTTATTTCAAGTATCTTTTTCTTTCACCTCTTCATTAATTTATTGCAGACATTCAAATAGCACAACGCATCTTTTAAGAACAGTCTTATCTGTTCAGTCTGCCTTTATTGATGTAAGATATTTAAAAAATAAAGTTTGCCATTCATCTAGTCAACATGAACACAAGCACAAATACAACATTTTATAGCCACCTTTCAAACCACTCAAGGATTACCTTAGAAATATACATGTCTACTTAAAGTAAAACATTTGTTGAAAAATCATTAAAACAGCACAAATACACAAATAATATCATAATCTCCATAAATAACAATGCAAATGCAGTTTGTGATAGTAAAGGATACATCTGTTTGCAATTTCAATGACATGAAGAACATGTGGCTTGGAGGGTGACTTCACCAGAACATGGAAACAAAGCATGTCAATGATTTGTAAATAAATGTCTCCATTTTTATTTGAGCATAGCAACTTTAAGCACTGTTTTTGTGTTTGAAATATGCTTAGGGCAGCACTGTGCTGGGGGTGTTATCACTCATGCTCCCACTGCTGAGGTTCTGGGTTCGAATTCCATGTGGATGGAGTTTTATTGTTCTCCCCAAGTTTGTGCATGTTTATTCTGGGTACTCTGGTTTCTTCCTACAGTCCAAAGAGTTGGAGGTGAGGTAAAATGATGATGTGAAATTAACTGCGTGTATAGTGTGTCAGTAAGTATTGTAGTCCATGTGCTGCGATGAGTTGTCACCTTGTCGAGGGTGTACCCTGCCCTATGCCCTTTGGAGACGGGCTCCAGATTACTGTGACCCCGAAATGGGAAAAAGTGGTTTTGATAGTGTGTGTGTGTGTGTGTGTGTGTGTGTGTGTGTGTGTGTGTGTGTGTGTGTGTGTGTGTGTGTGTGTGTGTTTAATATCCTCAGTAGCAGTCAGTGCGAATTGAGAGACTTTATATCTGGGAGCACACTATGAGTCATTTGAACTGTTGCAGAATTCTATTACATCCCCAAGATAGTATTTGATGAGTACAAAAGTTTGGTTGTTGCTGCAAATTGTGTAATAAGAGGTAAAATCAACCAGATTTTCAGCATCTGCAAACTCAGTGGCCTGTGCAAGGTGTGGGGCCTCCACTTGATAAGCCATGATATATATTTTTTTTCACTTTTAACTGCTCTACTGTCTCCTGTAAGCCTTAGAAGTGTGTAAGAGTCATTTTTTCATTGGTTTTATTGTAAGTTTTTGGATACCTTAGCAGATTAAGATTGTAAAAGTCTACAAAATGCCTAACGTGAATTAAAAAGTAACATCTACACCAAGCTCAGTGCTTTAAATCTCCGGTCAGCATCACATCAAAATAAAGTTATAAAGCCCTAATTACCCAACATGGATTTCAAGTAACACCTAAAGGTGAGGTTAATGCTTAAAATCTCCAGTCTGCAGCACACAGAAATAAAACAAATGTTTGAAATTGATTTTATCATTCTCCTGTAACCTATACAATCTTTGTAAGGCTCTCTGCAGACCACTGGCACCACCTTTACTATCACCCTTTTTGTTCATCTCTATTTCTCTGCAAATACTTGTCACCCCCCTTAAATTTCCTTCCTTCCTTTTTACCCTCTCTCACTGCTTTGTGTTAACTCTGTGATATCTAGTAAACACTACCTTATACTACAGCTGATTACCTTGCATTTATCTTCCTTTCACCCTTTCCTTTGCATTCCTAAATATTCTATAATAGTCTAAATACTGATCATTGTACTCTACTTACATTTCCAGTGAAAGGATTCTGCTGATAGATGCAGTCTGGTTTCACTTTCTGTATGTATTCCTGTACCTAGCATTTTTGGATACATTCCTGTCCTGTTCTTTCATTTCTTTACTCCCATACTGCCTTGCTACCTTCAAACAGTCTTAGCCAGCATTCAGTGTCATCTTTTCTTTCACTTTTAACTATTCTACTGTCTCCTGCAAGCGTTAATAGTGTGTTTGAGTCATTATTTCCCTGGCTTTACTGTATGTTTTTGGATACTTTATCAGATTAAGGTAAATTTTTATCTTTATTTAATGTATAATATTTTATTTTTATTTTCTGAAATCTGCTTTAGTAACAATTCTCCATTGCAGGAATTTGTATTCAGCTGTACGGTAGTGATTTCTAGCTCTACATTTAATGCATATTTTTGATTGCATCTATCTAGGATTATTTCTGGGATATTTGCGAGTTGGCTAACTGTTTCTGGTGTCTAGTCAATAACCTGCCTAGCAGATAAACCTCAGACATAAACTGTGTGACACTGCCAGCCCAGCTATCTGAAATTTTGTAAATAATCATATGTCATTTGTGAATATTAATACGATTCATATGCTTGTCTTACAAAACTGTGACACTGCCGTCCCAGCTATCTGGAATTTTGTAAATAATCATATGTCATTTGTGAATAGTAATATGATTCATATGCTTATCCTACATGTAAGAGAACTGTATGTTATGTACCGAGCTTTAAGAATGTAACCACAGTGTACCCTACTGGAAAAGAGCAAAAATGTATATGAACTATATACCTATGCAAATGTATGTTTTAATAGTAGAAGCTAGAACATGCAGAGTTAACTTGCAAAACTTGAAGAAAATACATTGAAAAAAAAAGTATTTTACAATTGTGTTATCTCAGTTTCAGTGCAGCAAGCAGACACTGTCTAATGCTAGAAGTTTTCCTATTGTCTTGAAACAAAAATAATTACTAGGTTTCAAATGTAAAAGTGTTTTTATTGTTCTATGACTTCTTAGCAGCTGCACACTTCTGTGAGATATGCATTTTTGACACAGAGGTGTTAAATTCTAAGTGTCTGTTTAGCCTGGGAACTGAAGTCAGGTGAAAAAGAGTGATGTCATCTGAGCTAACCCAACTGTAATGTTGATTATTAATTTAAAAACTCTCTTAGAGAAAGAATGGGCATTTTGTATCTTGTCTTGAACCTAGAAACATCCATCATCTGTCTTTGCCTTACTCTGTAAATAAGTTATTAGGGCATAGTATAATTTAGATATAGATAGGAATATAGTAAAGATAAGTTTAGATGTTTTCTGTATTTATTTGAGGCTGTCCTCCAATGTTGTTTTAAAATATTTCCTGAGATTCTGAACTCTGTAGTTACTATGTTGTTTGAGTATTATCTTGTTCTTTTATTATTTATTATTAAATATATTTAAACCTTCTAATTGTGGCTGGTTTGCTTAGAGATATTTAAGCTCTTAAAGTACTTGCATATGTATTTGGTGACACTGTATAGGCCATTCCAATAGGCTTGCTCTTGGTCACACTTACCATTTGGATAATAGTAACATTAAGCAGTAGGATTGGGCACCTTTTGTAAGGGCCTTACTGTAGCTGATAAGTAATGGTTGGTGGCTGTGATGACTACCTTATAGTCTGGGGAGCAGGGAGCATAGTTTGTAAATCTGTGCCATCCTTCCCCAGGAGTGACTTTGTGTTTGTATATAAATCAAATCTAAAAGTGTGTGTGTGTGTGTGTGTGTGTGTGTGTGTGTGTGTGTGTGTGTGTGTGTGTGTGTGTGTGTGTGTGTCAGCTACTTGGGCAGGGACATGAAGCATTGGTTTGACAGAGAGGGTGCTGGAGGTTTTGGCTTGACCACTCGGCTGAGATCTTATCCCTACAGCTGTGCCAGTGGGGAGTCTTATTAGAGATCTGGAGAAAGAGGCAGAAACCAGCCCCACACTGATTGTGATCTCTGTGTACACTTAAGGGAAATTGTACTTTACTGTGTGTGTACTTGTCATCCTCCCATTGTGTACATCCCTCACTGTTGCCAGTGGTGAGGATTGAGGGTTCTTGATTACTGGACCAGTGCAGGGGCATCACAGCCTGTTTTATCATTTTAGAAGTTTGGCTTATTAAATGTTGATTTAGCTACATGAATCTCTACAGTATGGTGAAATTAATGGTCTGTACTAGTTGACTGCATTGATTGTAAAGACACTGTAAACTTACCTGGCTAATGGCTGAATTTGTTGCATTTCTCTGCATATAGCTTGTGTTTAGTCACAGCTTTGTTAGCTTATACAGTATTAGCACTTTCAGAAAATGCATGGCAATAAAAACTTTTTATTCTAGCAACTTTCTAAGATATACAGGTAATATTTCAAATGTGTCCCTGATTTTGGGCCTTTGTTCCCCCCATATATTTTGATTTTCCAGATGTCTTGTGCTAGAAAATTGAGAAAAATGGCTGAATCTCAAGTGCATTTTATAAGAAAGTGATTGTCAAGTGCATTTTGCAAGGAGCTGAGGGATTCAGGGAAAGTGAAGTTTAGTGCTGATTTTATGCCATGTCTTTTTACAGTGTGCAACTATTGTTTAGCAAATGCTATCCCTAGTATTGTGCTAAAGTATCTAAAAGCATTAGCAGCACAGCAGGGAGTATACTTGTTTTTAATGTCATAGGCTGTTTGTTCTACTCCCGCACTATGGAGATTGAGTGCTGGTATTGCAATGCCCTTTTGATTGCTGATTACTTGGTATATTTTAAGGGGGGATATAGTTCTGCACTCCTGAGTGTACCCTCCTTTGTATGAAATGCTTAATAACTATGAACTTGTTGATTTGTCATTCATTCCATACTGCAATATTACCAGCTTACCATTTTTTAATGTAACGTTAGCAATTTAATTTTTCAAGGGCAGCAGGCACTGAATTTGTAGATGAAACGTGGAAATGTAAAGTTATTTGCCAGCAGCAACCTCTTACCATTCTTTAAAATGTGGAATTATTCAGATGATTTTTACTTCTGCAAAGATTGTGCTTATTGACTGATATTGGTGTATTGTAATGACAGATGTCTGATTGTCCTTTTATGTTTGAAATTTTCTGAAATGAGTAGTTTTTTCATTATTGTTTCATACATTTTGTTTCATTGCTTACCGAAAGAATGTTTGAAACTACAAATTTAAAACACAATCTAACAAGTAGTGTTGTATTATACAAGGAATATAATTTAATACAATCAGGAAGGTGATTCAAAGAACACATACATATATGCATGGCCCTACAAATGTGTACAAGGAGCCTATGGTTTGAAAAAGGGGTAGGGGGTTGCCACAAAAGTGGCTGCTCTGGGAGGGCCTGATGCCAATTGACAATAATTGCAGTATATGAACCAATCAAAGCTGTGTAGTGGAGCCAAAGCTGTTTGAGGCATAACAGTGGGTTCATTTATGGTCGATTGTGCAGTGTTCCTCATAATCTGGAGCACTTGGCTTCTCTTTTATGTTTTAAATGTTTTTGGTCTGACAGGTGTGATCGGAAAAATCAACACAAAAGGTATGTTTTATTTTGTGAGGGGGAACAGCGAGGGGTGGCAAACTCAAAAAACACACCCGGTGGCACAAGCTCTAGCTACTCCACTGGGACCACCTAGGTGCTAATTGGTAAGGTTGACTGTTAGCAATAAATAACTGCAATGACTCAAGAAATCCAGATCAGCTTTTAAGCTGACAGTGCAGGTTTTCAACATTCGAAACACAAGTAAAGAGTTGTTTACTGGGCCATTCCCATGCCGCAAATGAGTGACAATTTTTTCTCTTTCAGATATTAAGGTTGTAAGACGTAGTGTCTTTGCTTGTATTTTGCAATATGCTTTTGTGAAATTTTTAACTTTAGTTCTTGTGTATACTTGGAAACATTACTGAAGGGGTCTTTTGGTGAAATGTTTCATTTTAGTGCTTTTGCATTTCATGACACATTATAGTTCTTTTATTTACTGATATAAAAGTCACCTTAAGAGAAGTTGAATAAAAATATATTAGAATGCTGGATATAATAACGATCTGCATTACTATAAAACTTCACTTTTAAATGAATTTAATATTGAAGTTGTTGAAAATAATAAGTTGCTTGATCATTTACTGTGTGAGTAAATAAATGTGTTTTCAGCTGCTAATATAGCCACAGCCTTGTTGCCCAGTCTCTCTAAGGAGGCTTAATGTGATCTCTTTCCTGGGCCAGAACACTTTTTCAGAAGGAGAATCATTTGGAGACTTACTCATGGTGAAAGTGAGGTAATCACATTTTTGACAAATTTTCACACGGGGCAACCTTTAATAAAACCATGCAGTATGTTCTGTTAGCAAATAATCATTTCATGACCATTACACATTTAAAGAATGTATTTTTTTTATGTTTTTCTTGTTCTTACAGTCAGTGTTCTTTGCCTTATAATACTATTAAATATATGTTTCTCATGTACAAGGCAAAGAATCAGACTTGTGTAGACCCAGTACCTCCTTTGAGACCTATGTTTTCAGCCCCTCTTTTAGCCCTCATCTCTCTCCATCCACCCAATATTCTCCAAAGCCAAGAGACCAGCATGGTATCAATAAAACTTTACAGTTTCTAAGCCTGTAGTATCTCTTATATACAGACACAAAGTTGGAGAAGTCAAGAAACATTTAAAAGCAGTGTATTGGAAAAGAAGGAGACTATACCCTTTCCAAAGATCTTCACTGTTGACGAATCAAAAATACAGTGACAAGCATGATTTCCATTAAGGGAACATCTGGGGATGCCTTCCAGTAGGCAGCCGTGAACTTACTGTTATGGCAAAGTGTCTCATAGAGTATTACCCAATGCTGCAGGACAAATCTGCACCCAGTGGAGCTCATTAGATATGTCAACTGTCTGCTATTCATGTTTCCAAATACAGCACTGTATACTTGCCTGTCAAAGTGGAAACATTTGACACAGGTGTTAGGAGGTGTTTTATATGTAAACCAGGCCAACGTGTGTCTATATCTTTTAATTTCTAGTTCAATTTTATTAAATGAGATTCATAACACTAACAATTTTGTTTGTCTGTTTCTTGTTAGGAATCAGTGAAGAAGCAGCTGTTGAAAAGGGTTCAGAATATGACTACCCCCAAAAAGAAGCAGGGAGTGACCCCTTCAAGAAACCGACCCGTATGCCTTCATTTTCAAAACAGCCAGGAGATGTCCAATGATGAGGCTGATGGCTCTACCACCTCTGTGATAGACAGCTCACCACAATGTAGCACCCCAGAGCTTGACCAGTTGGATGGTAAGAACACAAATTGAAATATAGTGTTTTTGTATAAATACAAATTCTACAAAGAAAACATTAAATTTCACAGTATGTGTTAATTGCAATTACAGATAGTATAAAGAAACAGGCAAGACATTACACAACTCTACAGGAGATGTACAAAAGCAAGGTCAGACCCAACAAGAAGGATGTTTCACAGCTCCTGGTCCTTGAATTCCAAGCAAGACATGCCTTCATTGACTCTGATGTTACTAAGGGGCAGGACAAGCCTACCAAGATTCTTCAAGCATATCCTTGCTTCAGGGAACTGGCTCATGTAAGCAAATGTGCATTTTTGTAAACATATACGTAACCAAATTTTAAATGAGATATAGTGTAACAATATCAGCTGAGTCACAATAATGAATGCAGAATGAAAGATGCAAAATGTATTATTTTTGAATACCCACAAAAATATTAAACCTTTTGATCTTTAATGGCTAATCCTTACTTACCCAGCTAAAACTTTTATATATGTTTGACATTGCGTGCTCTCTCTTTCTCTCTGGCCATGTGTGCATGTCAGCTTATGGATGAGCTCCAACAGATCCTTGATCAAGGGAACTCCTGTTTAACTGATCTGCAGACTTGCTGGGGGACCTTTTATGAGAAGGCACAGTTTTATGCAGTATTCAGAAAGCACATGAAACCATTGTTGCTGGACAAAGATAATTATTAGCTGTTATTTGATTCTATGTTCTTTTTTGCTTCTGCAAAATTGGGCTTATACCATCATACTGTAGGCAACATTCTGAGTATGGATAATACGTACCTCATACTAGGGTTCTCAAACATATGAAAATAATTGATTTAATCATGTATTTCAATTCATTTTTTCATGGCATCTAGTCTACAACATGCACTTCCAGTTCAGTCTTAACTATTGAGACTGGGCTACCACCACACAATGATTACTTCAATCCTATCAAAAAATTAAACTCTGCATAGGTCTCAAAGTGTTTCTTTATCAATGAAAACAATTTACTGCATGCAAACAAAGCTATAATGTAAATACACTTTGATTTAGATATACTGTGTTGAGTATAGAAAATGGTATTGAATTTCAGTACTTTAGGTGGCATTGTAACAAAATATAAAATTTCCTGTACCATGACATCACAAGCTATTAAGTGTATACAAAAAATCTGAACTACCTTGTGGTTTTAAAAATGACTGACTACAGTAAATCAGACATCTGATTTTAGTTTTAACTCTCTGATGAAGGCTTTACCAGACACGTTACCATCACCTGTGGCTCCACCCAAGAAGTTACATGCAAGTGAGGCTATGCTTCTCATCCTTGAGGTAAGAAATGTGTGAATTTTTGATAATTTACATATTACTTCATCGTAAACTACAATGAATCATTTTGGTGGTCAAAATCATTTTATTTTTTTCTCTTGTTTTGGTCAGTGTAAGGAAGATCCCAACACCTTTCTTCAGACAAGGCCATTCTACATCCCTGTCATGATTGTCTACAAAACCAACTGCTTACTGGCCATTGGAACCATGCCTTTGATGACCTTCTCAAAAGAGGACATTTATGAAAGTGTGATGTATCTCATGGCATGTTATTACACCTTTCACCTTACAGATCCTAAGTGCATTGCAACACTGTGCTGCAGACTGAAGTACTGTCAGATGTGACATGACCTCTTCATATAGAAAAGCTATGGCTGAGTGGAAAAAGTTCCTTGCTTAGTAGAAATGCACAAAACCTTTTTTTTCATTTCCGATCATTATTGTGTCCCTTGTAGTGCAAGACATAACAAACTTCAAATTTGATTTAATTTTTAACTGTTTGGCAGGGTGTTAGTTTAGTTTGCTTCTTGTCTATTCGTAAAGTCACTGTATTTGATATAATGCATATGCTGACATCCTCATTTTCACAGTGAGCAATGGCCTTGTTTTGCATGTTGTTCTGCCATACATGCCTCCGGATAAAGAATTATTTAAGCAGTCAGTCAATTTGTAGTATAGTATACTTTTCTCTGTAAATTCCTGGGTATTTTGTCTCATTTCAAGACATTTAAACCAGCAGTGAATGTTAAATTCAAGCAAAATCTCTTACAATTTAAGATAAAAGGGCTTGCTTTTTGCTTTGCATCTAAAAAAATACTTGGTTTTAGTCTGGTTACAATGGTTTTAAGATATAATTCCTAAAAATGTTTCAAGACAATGGCTAGCACTTTTTAAATTAAAGCAAACTTTCTTACATATTCAGATAATAAATCTTAATTTGTTTTCTCTGTATTAAACAAATGTACTTGTTTTAAGTCTGAATGCACTAGTTTATTTACTTATTTTAAATCTGAATGCACTAGTTTTAAGATGGCCATGGGGTTTGGGAGCTAGAAATATTTACTTGTTTAAAAACATTCTTGGCAAGTGAAATTTTCCAGTTCTGCAGGCAGATATTTTTGCTTATTTTAAGTAATATTTACATCGTTTTCTATTTTTTTTTTTACTTTTTTTTGAGAGCTTACTTTTTGCAGTGTTCATATCCTTCAATAAATGCATGTTAGGGCAAATCTAATCTTTTTGCACTATGAGGTTGAGAGGCATGCATAATGTTTCCTGCACCTATCCCTAATAAGTCAACAACTGTGTCAGGTATTATATAATGCCTGAATTCCTCAATATAGGTGAAGAGAAAGACTGTTCAGCTAGCTTTTTGGTTTGCACAGCAGGCTAAAACAGAAGTATTAGATATTAATGGTACATGGTTCATATCTGTTTGTATGTTATGCAGTTTTTTTTTTTACTGATTGGCATTTTAGCCTACTGTTAAGTAGTTCCCCGTTCTTTTTTTTTTTTTTCATTGTATGTGCAAATAAGGCATATCATATTGAGTGCCACTGTTGTCTAGTGTCACCGGCTCACAATCCGCATTGCATTTATAAGCATTTATAAGCCAATGAAGCATGCATACAAAGCATTATCACTGGTAGCTGCTGGTTCCTCTACATCCCAGTCCTTGTACTATTCCATTCAGTCCCACATATAAAGAGTTATCCTTGGTGGTTAGTGGTTTCTGCCACCTGATATTGGAGGCTTTGCTTGTTAGTATAGGGGTATGTGGAAGTTTGATGGCCACCTGCAAAACACACACACACACACACACACACACACACACACACACACACACACACACGCACGCACACACACACACACACACACACACACACACACACACACACACACACACACACACACACATACACAAAAAGCCCTCTCACCACCCAATCTGTCTCATAGGCACACTCATCTATTCATCCACACACACACATACATAAACAAACACACACATATGCAAACACACAAACAAACACACACACACCTGCCTAACTTACCACGTTATTAACTTCCTTGATACTACCTTACAGGGAGATACACACTCACATGTGCAGCCCCTCACATGCACTCACACATACAACTCCTAACCATATCATATCACTAAAATCCTGAGCACTTACTTCTGTTGTGACCAAAGAATATGGCTTTTTATACATGTTCCCTACTGTGGAATACAAGGTGGGGCTGAGCTAAGCTACACAGCCTAGGAATTATATGAATCACTTGACATGTAGGTGCCTTCGCAGAAGCAGTTCTTGGTGGAGAGCCCATGGGTTATCTAGCATATGCCTCTTCCCTGAACTGCCTCATTACCATTTAGCATGACCACAGAAACAGTCCTCTTTGGTGCTCCTTGTTGTTGTGCAACAGTACAGTGGTAAGACTGTGTATCAATTGTAAAAGCTTTCCTTGAGGTGTATATACTCCTCATGGGAACCTTTATGAATTCCCCCATAGTCTTTAGAAAATGAGACAATGAAAAACATATTTAAAAACACACATGATTTGCAGATGAAACATCAATTTGACTTCGGTTATAAAAGCAAACCAATTATCCAAAATCAATGAATGCAAACAAAGAAATGTATATAGATTCATTTTATGTGAAATGTCTGTGCTTAAAGAGTTAATTCTGGTATTTTAATTCCATTTGCAGCAACAAATGTCCAATGAAACAAAAAGAGATTCCTGGCTAGAGATTAGAAATGGTACTGTTTGCTTGCATGTAAAATGTTCATTTTGCCCCAATAGAAACACAGAAATAATAGATTATTTATAAATGAGAATTGATCAGAAGAAAATGCAGTACTTAGGAATGTCAATGCCCTTGCTGAAATTATACGGTTTACATATGAAACTGCTGCCACTGCTGCTAAAGCAAGATAGAAAATAATTGGTTTACTAAAAGGGCTTTAAAAATCGTGTTACAAATGCTGACATTTGTAAAAGCAATACCTCTCTTCCAGAAGACTGGTGAAGGGATGCACCAACATGTGTGTGTTCATGTGCGCATGTATGTTTGTATAATGTAGAGAGATCAAGAGAGACAGAAGAGAATCTGGTTTATCCATGTAAATTATGGAAGCAAATTATTTGCAGCATGAGACAATGTACAACAATCAGCACTATTACTGTTCTTTAAAGCTAAGTTACATAATGCAGGTTATTGCATACTTTCCCCCAAAAGCACCTCAAGATCTTTTAACAGTATTTTGCACTGAGATGCCTGATTTGTCAGTTCTTCAGTGTATGGTTCACAGAGAGAGAGATATAGGATCTTTTTGTTCTTTTACTTTTCCTTTATAATTTAAAAGATAACACTACTTTGTGTTAGATAAATATTTCATAATGAAATTAAATTAAAGTTTATGTTCCTCTTGATTCCCCAAACCTTTAAAATACATTCAGTCAATAACATGTGTGGTTAACGTGGGCTTTATCTTAAACCAGATGCATTCAAGTATATCTAACCACTTTAATCTAGTAGTGAATAATGATTGATTGTAGCCAGGCAAGGTCTTTGTCAGCTCACACCGTTTGGCATTCTGCAATCAATGCCAATGTTTTATTAATGGTGAAAAAAAGGTTTCCTACATAGCAAGCAACACTATCCAAGTGTCTTACTGCCATCTGCTGGAATTGGGAATATTTCATTTATTTTACATCAGTACTAAGTTTATTAATTCCTTTTTGTTATGAATCCATTATTTAATTTTTGGTAGAAAACATTTTTCAGAAGGTTACCATTAAACAATGAGTTATGACATGTTCCTACTCTTAGTTATACTGAAATTAGCAGCACTTCAATACACAAAGCTTATTTTCAGCATATTCTTCAACAGATGGCCTAGTACTTCCTCTCAAAATTCTGTTAATTAGTTTAAGATTAAATGACTGCCTTAAAAGCTGCCATTATGCAATATTCCACTTTTCACAAATCAGAGTATTCACATTGTTGCTAGAAACATAGTATAAGATCTCAGTCAAGATTTTTTTTTAATCAGAAAAACATTTGTCATTCTAGATAGCACTTTTCAAGAAATACTGAATATGGCATCAGCATGACCTTCCATCTTGAACTAGCTGGTCTTTAACTCTAACACAGGAGAGACAAATGATGTATTTGTATGTCTGGGACCCCACAGTGTATATTTTAAATGATCTTTAGCAGGTGAACTGTTTTAGTTATATATTTGAAAGCACATTTATTGTAAACTTTATGTAGTTTCAGAAATAAACATTACAAGGATTAAATAATGACCATTCACAAAAGTGCAGTTGTTTTTTTGTAGCATATTAGAGATAAATAACTACTGTACCATTCACAAAAATGCAGTTGTTTTTTGTGGCATATTAGAGATAAATAACTACTGTACTTAACAGAACATGTCAGCTGCTTGATGTCTTTCTGTAATTTTCTATCTGATTGCATTATCAGTTTCCTCCTCATTAAAATGTTCTTCATATGTCACTACCATATGTGTTAGACAAGTTAGTAATACTACTCCTATCAAAAAGTGCTTTCTAGAGTTGTTTCAAATCCTACTCCTTATAACGTAATTACTATTTTGTTAGGTTCAAATATATTGAAATGTCACAATACTGAGTGAATAAAATTGTTAAAACCATATAAAGAATTCACAGTATCAAACACCTAAAATACCTAATGTACCGAAGATTGTAGAAAGAAAACAAACACACATACACACACACACACACACACACACACACACACACACACACACACACACACACACACACACACACACACACACACACACACACACACACACACACACACACACACACACACACACACACACACACACACACTCACAACATATATATATATATATATATATATATATATATATATATACACACACACATGCACACACACATATCACCACAACACACATGCACAACACTGGATCTATCCAGTTACTTAACTCTTACTCTAACCTTAACCCACAACCACATGCACAAACACTAAATATATCTCCTTACCTAACACTTAATCTAGCCCTAACCCACAGACTCCCACACCAACACCCCCTCTACAAACTGCCTTATCTGTTTTGGCAAAAATAAATATGTATGTATGTATGTATATATATATATATATATATATATATATATATATATATATATGGCTGCTGAGAGATCCAGGAACAAGCTCCCGGAATGTGCACGAGTGCTCCTGTACTATTTCTGCATGGACACAGCTCCTGTATGCTAATTACCCCATTTGCAGGTGAAAACCATGCAAATGAATTGAATTAGCCATCCAGGAAGCAGGCAGCCATCCACGCAGGATTCGTGTAACCTGCAGAAATGTATTCGGCTAGTAACCAAGTACATTTCTGCAAACTAAAAAATGGAGCCATGATAGCTCCAAATAAAGGGTGTATATAACGTGGAAGGCATGCCAATGGCCAAATATATGGCAATTGGCATGATAAATATGTTTCAAAATAACAAAAAAATAACTTTTATTTTTTTTGGCTGATTTCGGCCGTTTAAGCATAGGGTAGCGGCATGCAAATGGGATTTGCCCGAAAATAAAAATAAAACCTTGAAAAAAGCTTTTTAGGCAAAAATCACAATTTTGCCATTATAGTCAATGGCAGGCAGAAGACAACAAGGCCACTGAATAGTGGTTGCTAAGGGGGAAGGTTCAGTGTTAGACTTGTAACTAGGCATTAGCAGTCAGTTCTATGCAAATAAGAGGAATGATACTAAATCACAGATTTCCCCTCATTGCTAGCCAGCACCCAACCATATAGGTGCAGGAAAACCATGGTTCAAGCCTAAGAGTTAGCTGACATCATAGAGGAGTGTGTCAGGCATACTGTAAGCCTGTTGGAGTTTTGTGGCATGAGTTTGCCCTTAGGTTAGCAGAGCTAAGGAAGAAGGTGTGCCTGAAACTGCCTAGCAGTATTTACATTGTCTAAAAGGGTGTGCTTGCTGCCCTACAGGTTTTATATATAAAAAAAAATTTAAACCAGGAAATAGCAGTTCCATTCACATCTGAGCACTGGGTATGTGTGGCATGCCTCTGGGCTTAAACAGGAAGGCAATGGTAAGGGAAAACAGCAGTAGGAAGGTAATCAAGGAGAACTAGCATAGCTGGCAGGTGAAAAGTATTAGAATCAGCCAATTACACAGGCAGCAGCACAGCCCAGCCCAGAATACTATTATAAACTATGCAAACACCTTTCTCTCTGGTTTTTCCTACAAACTCTAAACCACCAGTGTACACAAATGGGGAAATTTTACCTAACAAATGCCTCAAAATGATAAGGGTTGCTTTTGCTCTCATAAATCAACATGTGAAAGAGGCTGAGGGTGGAGAGGATGACAATGCTGATGACCAACCCAGAGTGAGGAGAAGGAGAAGAGTGTACAGACCTAGGGTAACTTACCAGGGACTACATGAGCTGGAGATAGTGGAGCACTATAGGGTAGACAGGGACCTCCTACAGCAAATTGTTGAGCTGTGCCAGCCACGCCTTACACACAGAACCAACAGAGGGGAACCCATCCCAGTGGATACCAAGGTATGTGTAAGCTTAACAATGCTAGCCACAGGTACCTTCCAAATGCCAACTGGGGATATCATGGGGATCTCACAGGCATCAGCATCCACGGTACTTCACCAGATCCTGGATGCCATGTCAGCACATGCCGGTGAGCACATATATTTCCTCAACACCTATGAGGCATTGACCAGCAATATGCATCTCTTCCAATAAACAGCAGAATACCCTAAGGCAGTAGATGCCCTAGACTGCACACACATGCACATCAAAGCACCACCTAGCAAGTGGGCTAGATTTTACATAAACTGCAAGGGCTTCCCCTTCATCAACTGCCAAGTCATGTGTGATGTCCAGGGCATTATAATGAACGTGTGTGCTGGCAGCCGTGGAAGCTATCATGACTCCCACATCTGGCATATGATGCAGCTGTACCAGAGATTTGCCAGTGGGGACATCCCATATGGCCACCTAGTGGGTGATGCTGGTTATGCGCTGGAACTGTGGCTGAAGACATCCATCAGAAATGCACACACACCTGAACAAGAACTCCATAATGAGGCACATGCACAGACCAGAATCATAATGGAGCATGTGTTTGGGATGCTCAAGTCATGGTTCCAGTGCCTGGATATATCTGGTGGAGCCATGCAATACTCACGAACTACATGTACCAAATTGTCATGGTATATTCCATGCTACACAATATTATCCTGCAGAAACAGCTGCAGCAGGAACAGCATGGGGCAAGACCATTCAGCCCCCCACCATTGCCAAGGCCAGCACAGACACAGAGTGACTCAGAGGAGGAACAACCTGAGCCTTCCCATGTAGTCAGAAGGAGGCTTGCCCAGTATACCCATGCCTTGGCAAAGAGGCAATGCATAGCACATACACTGACATGGTAAGAACCCAGGGAATGGCACCTCTGTCTGATTTGCACATGCAGTAAAAGGGATACCAAACATGACACTACCTGCGTTTAACCATGTATAGGGAGTATACTGTGTGCATCTGACAAAATCAGCCCTCCAGCATCATCCTCAATACTGGCACAGCCACAAAGTATGTCACTCTCACTAACAATTGCTGAATGTAGTAGTATGTTCTGCTACCTGTATCTATGGTATGGATGTGAGCATGTAAGGGAATTGGGTGGCTGAATGGGATGGCAGCAGGTAGGAGACACCTATGTTGGCAGTATGAAATCCATAACAAATACTGGTGTCAACATAGTAGGCAGTACTAGACAAGATGTCAAAACCCACTGCAGAGCATGTAATGGGCCAAATGTGTGTCTATAGGACACACACATGCATGTCAGTCTGGCTCATATACCCAACAACAGTCTCAGCCAGCAGGACAGGTGTAGACAAACAAAGAAAGGCTGTGCTAAGGCCTCTGATTGCTGGCTATGGAGAACAGCCCCCCTCCAGACCTACACAGACAGACTACAACAGGTCAGGAAGTGGGATGTTCGTTCCAAAGGGTAAGAAGTCTAAAACTGAAATGTAGGTCAATATAACCGAAGAACTGTACTACACTGATATGCCTCTAGTCTGCATAATAGGTCAGAATACAGAATGAAATTGAAGCCAACAGAGTACCTGAAATACCAGTACAGTCATAGCAAATGTTTACAGTTGTTAGGTGTACCCCCACCACAATCCTATGTAGATATGTATTAATATGTACATGTGGGTATAATAACAGTGGAGCACAGATTACCTGAACTGGCCAAAGTAGCAGGATAGATTGTTGCACGTGAATATGCAGGGCTCTGTTGGTTAGGTTGTTGTGTGTTGTATACTGTATGAAAGTGGTCAGCATGTAGGCATGGATGGTTGTGTCCCATTGGCCAATGGCCAGTACTCTTGATGATAGGGCCAAGTTCTCACAACTGCAGTGCCAAACACAATGCATCCCAGCAAGGCACAATCCAGCAGTAATCCATACTAATTGTTTGGATGTAATATCTGTCACCATCTGAAAGATGGACATGGCATGAATATGGGCCCAGACATACAAACAGTACACAGGTGGAAGTACCCTAGACAGAGGGTGTATAAAATGTTACTGTCAAATGGACACACCTTTGGATTTGTACATACAGGTTAACAACACATTAGTTGGCTGTGTAGTATGGAATACTGATGTAGTTTGGCTAGACACTGGCAGACCACAAAAGGCACAGGTATGAAGTACTTAGAAACAGCTTATGTCCCCACACAAGCCAGCATAAGTGGAATGCCCCAAGTATATCTGTGAGTCAGCTGCAAGTATCTTCCATAGCACACATGCACTCATCTCACCCCACCATTAGCCACAGGTATCTCACAGGTCACACCCCTGCTGTTGTTAATGAGTACAATATGACACCCACCTTTGTATGGGAATAGCCACAGAATGCAGCATGGTGAAGAGGAGTTCCATGCAGATGTGTCCCTAGCTGTAAGCAGCACCCTGCCAGCATCCACACCAATGGATCAATAAGGACATAAATTATTAACATTAACAGCTTGCACATCTACCCTGTCACCCCAGGGGAATACAGTGGTTTGCAGCCTAGGATTGTAGGAGTGACACAATGCACTGGCCTGCTACAGATGGCCTGTATCACTACCCAATGCCCTATAATTCTCTGTAAAAGGCCTGTGTCTCACCCATACTGCCAATGTATGTTATCTCATGGACTTCCAAATAATGACATAACACAGTCCACAGAGCACAAATGCAAGGCCATGTCGACAATTCCCAGTAGCATGTCCACCATGTCCTACTGCATGAACTGTGGACCAACCCCTAAATATTGCTGGGATGAAGTCATACTATAGGGATACTTATCAGATATCATTTGCATAATGTTTGGAAGAGGATAGAATAACAGGGGGGGGTAGAAGCACGAACGCCATGGAGTGTGTGTGAAGTCTGAAACTCAGATGTGTGCACATACTATCCCTGCCTGCAAACACAGGAATGGGTGGCTACAAACCTACTCATAAACCATAATGTGAAGGGGTAATGACCAGAAATATGAGCCCTGCCTCTGGGTAATCTGTGTGAAGCTGTACAGCTGTGAGGTATGGCTACAGCAGCATAAGGCCATTTTGTCACATCAATAGATGTACAAGCATGGGATCCTCAGCCACCACAGCACCAAGGTGCTGGACCATTTACACATACCCATCAGCAAGTGTCTGCTGCTTCCCCTCCAGAATGGTATGATTGTGCAAAAATATGTAGGCTGCAGACCACAATACTGGACATAGCTTAATTCATGTTGTATTCCCCAGGAGATTACTCCAAGCAAATATGTATACCTGTCAGTAGTTGATGACATAAAACAAAACAGTGTAAAACAGTACATATGTCTTAATATCTCTGCTAACACCAAAACCATGTAACAGAAGCAGCACAGACACAATTAGTTACAGTATCCCACTATTCTTTGCCCGTTGTGACCCCATATTGTCAACCAATCTACAGATATCCTGCAGAAACAGGTTGCTAGCTGTTGGTGTAGAACACAAATGCCTGCACTGGAGTACAACCTATCTGGAATGGATTCAGACATTTAATACAGAAGGTCTTACTGGGCATGCTCCCACACTTAGAGAAATGAAACCCATGTCTGACAACAAAATACTGAAAGGTCATACTGGGCATGCTCCCACACTTAAAGAAATGAAGCCCATAGCTGGCAACAATAATGGACTATACATATCTGTCAGTCTCAGATGTCTGAATATGCACACCAGTCATGCTTTGCACACACATCAGATAGGAATACACACATATATCCAAAGACAAAACACTATAATAGGTCAAAAATACACATACATATATGTGGGGAAGAGAGTGTTAGACAGTCACAAAGAGCTTCCCATCATGCGACCTGCCCCACCTAGCACACATCCAATTTGCCAATACCACAAGATGTGCAAATGTCTATCACTGTAGACATTTGCTTCAGGTAGCTCTCAGCGCTATAATGTCTGTGGTGCTTGTGATAACTGTGTAACATGATAGTACAAGTCATTATTCATATAGCAGTTGTATACATGGTCCTGTCAAATGTAAAACTGTGTGTGACTGAGTGTTGTGTGTGTACTTCCAGATGAATAGTTTATGGCAAATTCACACAAATTGCACTCCCCATTGCTCTACTTTAGCTAGCCTGCTTCTGTCATTCACCTTGAAATACAGCTTTGGAGAAGGGCTAGCCCTATAAGCTCAGTGGCACATGCTATAACTACATAATGTTGTAGTGTTAGGTACTAGTTAGGTAGGAGTTCAAATCCCAAACATGGCATCTGTAAGACTGTGTGTGTGTGTGTGTGTGTGTGTGTGTGTGTGTGTGTGTGTGTGTGTGTGTGTGTGTGTGTGTGTGTGTGTGTGTGTGTGTGTGTGTGTGTGTGCATGTATGTGTGTGTCTGTGTGTGTGTGTGTGTGTGTGTGTGTGTGTGTGTGTGTGTGTGTGTGTGTGTGTGTGTGTGTATACGTCACAATGCTTTTGAGGCCAGTCACAGTCACTACACTTTCCATTGCCCTACTTTGGCAAGCCTGCTGATGTCATTCAACTTGAGTTGCACTTTTGGATAAGGGCTTACCCTATACGCTACATGGCGCGTGCTAAAAGTGCATAATGCTATAGTGTAATATACTAGTTTAGTAGGAGTTCTAATAACAGACATGGCTACTGTGAGAGTCTGTTTTTGTGTGTGTAAGGATCAATGCTTTTGAGGCCAGTTACATTCACTACACTTTCCATTGCTCTACTTTGGCAAGCTTGCTGATGTCATTCACCTTGAAATACACTTTTGAGGCTAGGATAGCCTTACAAACTCCACTGCGTGTGCTATAACTCCGTAATACTATAGTGTGATTTACTAGTTAGGTAGGAGTTCTAATCCCAGGCATGGCAATTATGAGACTGTGTGTGTGTGTGTGTGTGTGTGTGTGTGTGTGTGTGTGTGTGTGTGTGTGTGTGTGTGTGTATGTGTAGGAATCAATACTTTTAAGACCAGTCACAGTTACTATACTTTCTATTACCCTACTTTGGCAAGCCTGCTGATGTCATTCAACTTGAAATACACCTTTGGGGTTAGGATAGCCTTACAAACTCCACGGCATGTGCTATAACTCTGTAATACTATCTGCGTGTATGTGTGTATGTGTGTGTGTGTGTGTGTGTGTGTGTGTGTGTGTGTGTGTGTGTGTGTGTGTGTGTGTGTAGGTGTGTAGGAATCAATGCCTTTAAGGCCAGTCACAGTCGCTACACTTTCTATTGCCCTACTTTGGCAAGCCTGCTGATGTCATTTATCTTGAAATACACCTTTTGAGAAGGTCTAGCCCTATAAGCTCCATGGCATGTGCTCTAAGTGCGTAATGCTATAGTGTGATGTACTAGTTAGGTAGAGGTCTATATCACATAGACAAAGTTTTATAACTTCGAACAAAAAATGTACGGACCATTCCGTTTGAAGTTACAAAACTTCGACTATGAATAAAAAAAGAAGGAATAACAAAATAAAAGTCCACCTGCACCCCCACATTCCTGCTACTTAAATATACCAACTCCAAGATCGCACCTCATTAAACAGAACAGAAATCTCCCCTTATGGAGATTTCCATAGAAATGCTTGAGCTTGTACAACTTCAAACATTTGGTTTCAACCATATACAGTTCGAACTTGAACAAGTTTGACTATGTGACAGGAACGCACTAGGTAGGGGTTCTAATCCCAGACATGGCATGAGTACTAATCACAGACATGGCAACAATGAGACATGTGTGTTTGTGTGTGTGTGTGTGTGTGTGTGTGTGTGTGTGTGTGTGTGTGTGTGTGTGTGTGTGTGTGTGTGTGTGTGTGTAGAGATCAATGCTCTTGAGGCCAGTCACTTTCATTACCCTTTCCATTAGCCAGCGTTGGCAAGCCTGCTGATGTCATTCACCTTGAAATAAACCATTAGAGAAGGGCTAGCCTATAACCTCCATGGCGCTTGTGATAAAGGTGGTACACTGTAATAGCCCTACATGTCTAGTTAGGGGTATGAATCTCAGTACTGTCAAGTGTGTGTGTTTGTCATCAGTATCCTGTGTGAAGATAGCTGTGATTGTGTAATAACAGGCCTGATTGTGGGGCAGGTTTTGCAAATTCCATATATTGAGGACCTACTATATGTCACAATGCCCACCTTACAAGGACAACAGATGTCAAACTGCAGAGGGGCTGGTGTAGACAATCCATACCCCTACAAGTGACATTATGGATTTGTGAGCAATATAGGCAACTCTTGTATTACCCAAAGAACACTCTCCACCCATGTCTTATACACAAGCACACTTGGTAGGCAACAACCACTATATTGGTAGCTCCCTGCATATACCCCAAAGATAATAACCACGGTGTGATTGCAGTGGACAACAGAGGACATGGCACCCTGTTCCATCCGTACAATAGGCAAACAATTGCTTACAGTGGTCCTTTGCTATGTATCCCACTGGATGCCTGCAACAACTGTAGAGTCAGCAAATGTAACCCACAAAGGAAATATCATGCCTTATATGCATGCCCTGTATGTACAGATGCCACCAACACCAGTGAATACCTGTATCATGCTGTCAATGTAGGTGCAGGCACAACCTCAGTTCCAAAGCCAGTTATCACCACATTAGGTCAGGAATGCCACATCAGATGATAACAATCTGTCCACACAAGATGCCCCAGACACCCCAGGTATATTTCCACATGTCACAGAACATGTATGTGGGAAGTGCACAACCCAGGCACCGTCCATGCTATGCAATATAGAACACATACATGGCAAGCATTGCACAGCACTGGCCACCCACAATAGCAACCCAGATGAGTGGATGGTGAATACAATACCCACATGTGTGGACCAATCAAAGGACTGCACCCCTGAGTCACACTGAAGACCATTGTCATTGTGGCCTGATGACAATGTATACCCTTTGCCTAGCCTTGTGCAGCCTTCTGGCCCAGTCAACTACTACACACCTGTGAAGCAATGAACCCATGCATGTCAGTACTGGCAAATCTATGTCTGTGTGTGTGTGTGGAGACTAATGATTTAAAAGCCATTCATACACACTACACCTTCCATTTCCCTGCTGTAGCATGCCTTCTGATGTCAATCACCTTGACATACCCTTTGCCCATATATCAGCATGATTACCTCTGTGGTGCATGTGATACCTGTGTAATACTGTAGTGTAGCAAACTACTTAGTTAGAAATTCTATTCCTGACCCTGCCAACTGTGAAAATGTGTGTGAGTCCCTGAGAGACAGTGTGGTTGTGTATTCCTTGACACCTTCTTTTGTGGACAGGCACATGTACTACACTTACTTTATCCCTCCTTTATCACTGTTGCTGATGTCACTTACCTTCAAAGATACCTTTGGACACCTCTGTGACATGTAAGGTCTTTGACGCATGCAATAACTGCATAAAATTGTAATAGCAATACATATTCAGGTAGGAGTTTGAAACCCTGTACTGGTAAGTGTGTAACACAAACATGCTTTGCTCTTACTCTCCTGCCCCCTTGCTTTGTCTCTGTCTGTCTCTCTCACTCCCTCTCTGGTGGATGTGAAAAAGTACACCTGTTTTGCTTTGGCAGCAGCTTGTGTTTTGTAAGTGATGCTCATGATTAGCCGATGACCTGAGCATGAAGTGCAGTCCCTCACTAGCTGATTGCATGTGGAACAGCTGTGGGATCATTCCCATAGCCAATTGCATGGAAAGACACTCCTATAACTAAAAACATCGTGTGGGTGTTGACCATTTTCATTTACTGTGAGCAGGACTTCATGTCAGTGTTTGGCAAACAGCATCACTGAGCATAGTGTGATATACCTCTTACAACATACACTGTGGAGACAGGCCAACAAACAGGAGGGGGATGTTCCAGACATGAAGACAGAATGTACGTCTTGCTCTTCTACATTTGAAGTAATGGTTTAACAGGGCTTGTGTGGATATGGTTGGTCTACATGATATAATATCTGTCATGATAGTCTTATGTGGTGGAGGAAACTGTCACTTTTAGGGCTATCTGCAGAATGGCCAGTGTTAGGAGTCTTACATGTGTTGTGTGACTCACACATGTCCTATCTTTAGAAAATCAGCAGCATACTCAGAGGATTACAGTCAGTACATGGTGACAGCCATGTGAGTTACTAACTCCATATCCCTCAAAAGACATGTCACAACAAACCCTTTTACAAAAGTAAATGTGTGAGTTTATGACAGCAACATGTCAATATTGGCCCTATGTCTGTGCCTCCAGCCACAACTCTGTCAACCTTTGTACATATGTCATGCAGTAAGAGGTGTATATGTTCAGTACATCATTATAGGTTCATAGGTTTATAGGTATGTACTAGGCTATTAGCCCTAGGGCCTATATACACCTAGCCAAAAAGGTACCCTGGCTTTCACCACCCAAGAAAATTATTTTCCTTTGCCCCTGTCTAGCAGAGCCACAGAAGTGATCCCTGGGGTGAATTTCCTATTTCCCATCCAATCATCAAGATTTTTCTTGAAGAGTGCTAATGAGGAGCTTTGTTTGTTATAGATAGGTAGTCTGTTCCAGAGTATGGGAAGTCTCTGGGACAGGAATCTATCCCTCCGGCATGTTCTGTTTATTGTGGTGACAAGGTTTAGGTCCCTAGAGCATGTAGCTAGGAGGGATTGGGGTTTATTTAAGTGGAGCATGTCCAACATTTCTGGGTTTGACATAGCTTTGTATGTTAGGCAGAGATCGCCTCTGAGTAGGCGATATGCGACAGAGTAAAGCTGGAGATATTTTTGAGATGGTCTGTGTAGGGCATCTGTTTGAGGCCTGTAATCCTCTTTGTGAGGTATTTCTGTGGCCTTTCCAGTTGTTGTAGATGTCATGCGAGGTACATACCAAAAGGGGCATTGTACTCTATAATGGGTCTATTGAGTGATGAGTAGAGGGGAACAATGACCTCTTTTTTTCTGGATGAGAAACCTTTTGTGATGAGGTGAGCCACGTAGAAGGATTTCCTGACCACTGTGGCTATGTGATTATCAAAGGAGAGACTACTGTCCACCTGTGTCCCAAGGTCTCTTATCACACTTTCAGCATTAAGTAGACTACCACTTATGCGGTAGTTCATGGTTGCAGAGTTTTTACCAAAATTATTTAATGACATCATACCTGATAACAAGCCAGTGAGATATTACACTGCTATACATGTTATGTATAGTAGGGCTTATATCTGAGGACAAAACCTGGAAATTCTGTTGTAGTGTGTACAGTAGTGAGGTCTGTGTACTTATGGTGATTGTTGAAAGAGTGTGTATTGTGAATATGTACCTTGGCCTACATACAGACTAATATAGATGTCATTGTTCTCTGTCTTGTTCTATCTGATGTTGCATGCTGCTCCAGGGTATGGTACCCTATCGGCGTACATGCTTGTAGGACCAAACCAACACATGTCCCAGAACACAGACAGGCATCGGAATACACTGTGTATTGGCCCAGTATATGTAGGGTTAGTGTGTGAGTGGCACATATGAGGATGGTGTTGATCACACAGTCCACATACTGCAATATTAAGCACACTTACCATATGTAAATGTGGCTGTGTTCAGTTGTGGGTATATGCTTTCACCAGGTATCTGTTACTCCATGCTGTTTCATGCCTGTAGAGCCTGTTGTATTTGCAGGTACATGTGTATTCCCCCATAAGAAATGTAGGGCAGTGTTGTGTCAGTCTGCCTGTAGTTTGCACAGTGCTTTGTGACATGCCAAGCAGCTCAGTGTACTTACCCAGTGTGATGTTATGTCCAGATATTTGTCAGATGTACTGTTGTCGGGCCACCATAACTGTTGTGTATTTCTGACAAAGCAGTGGGATGCTTTACAGATGTATGTCACTAACTAGTGGGTAGTATGTGGACATGTGACCTCTGGTCCTCCAGTTTATTTATTTATTTATTTATTTATTTGCAGTTGTTTAACCAGGATAGTCCATTGGGTCTAAAGAACCCGTTTTCAATGGAGTCCTGGGAAGAAAAGCTCCATATACAAATCATACAAAGATTCTATTCTACATACAGATTATACAAAGGTTATGTTACACACATAGTTTACATGAGGATTAAAGAAAAAACATTGTAGAATTACAATTATAAGTTAGTCAAAAACGAAAACAAATTTTTTTTTTTTTGCAAAAATTTGCAGGGAACAAACAAGGAGTTGTATGCTAGAAGCAAGCATGACGTTGCTAGCTGGGATTTGAGGAAAGGAAAGAGGAAAAGTGTTGGGAGAAGAGAGTAGGTTAGGAAGGATGTGCACAGGAGCATTCCCAGGAAGATGTTAAATGATAGTGTAGTGATTTTTTAAAGGATGTCAGGTTAGCAATAGTATGAATGAAGGGGGGGAAGGGTGTTCCATAGGTGTGCTAGTGAGAAGGACAGGAGGTTTTGTCCTGGAGGGTGTAGTGGTCTATAAACTTCTATGAGGTTTTGATTATTAGATCTTGGGAGTCTTTGAGTTTTATGCATTTTGAAGGTAGTTGAGAGAGAGGAACAGAGGGAAGGCTGGAAAATGAGTTTATGTGCATAGGTGAGCTGAGTGTAGGAGAGGTAGTTGGGAAGCTCTAGCCAGTTGAGTTTATGGAGAGGTACACAGTGATGGGTGGATGATTTGTTACTGGTGGCGAATCTGGCTATTTTATTGTAATAAGAGGACAGTTTGGTTTTCAGAGAAGATTGTAGGTTTGTAAGAAGAGGGGCACCACAGAGAAGGGAGGGAAGGAGAAATGTGGTAGAGAGAGTAATTTTGGTAGTTGAGGTAAGGAACTGATAGTGACGGTAGAGCATGCCCAGTTTTAGGTGTTTTTTTTTATATTTAGTAGTAGGTGGGAGTTGAATTTGAGTTTGTCATCAATTTGGACCCCTAGTAGATTAGCTTCAGATACCAGCTCAAGAGGTATGTTATTTTGGCTGATGATGGAGAATAGAGATTTATCATAGTGATTTGTTTTGGAGGGAGTAAATATCATAAGTTTAGTTTTAGCAGCATTGAGTGCAAGATGGATGCCTTTCATCCATTGTTCTGTGGTGGTGAAGGCATCTTGAGTAAGTTTTAGAAGAGTTGGGATGGATGAGGCAGCACAGATGATTGTGGAGTCATCAGCATATTGAATAATGTTTGCAAGGGGGATAGAGTGGTAAAAGTAATTAATGAAGATGTTGAAGAGGAGGGGGCCTAAAATCGAACCTTGTGGAACACCTGTAGGGGTGTTGAGGAAGGAGGAGGTGGCTTTTATCCACTTGACGGCTTGTTGCCTATTGGAGAGATAGCTAGTAAACCAATAGAGGGAAGAGGGGGAAAGGTTTAGGTTAGATAACTTAGTAAGAAGTAGGTTATGAGAGATAGTGTCGAAGGCTTTAGAGAAATCGAGTAGGATGGTAGATACAGTGAGGCCAGAATCTCTTGCTTTATTTACAGTTTCAAGGAAGGATAGGAGGACAGTCATAGTACTATGATGGGGTCTGAATCCGTGATGTGTGGGAGTTAATAGATTGTTGTCCAGGAGATGGGGAAGTAGTTGTAGATGGATACATTTTTCTAGGACTTTTGAAATGGGAGAGAGGATGGCGATGGGACAGAAATTGGTAATATTGGTGTTGGTACTACCTTAATGTAGGGAAATGATGTAGGCTTTTTTCCAGATTTGAGGAACAATACTTTCTTGGATGGAGCGGTTAATTAGTATACTGATAGGGAGGGCAATGGCTTCTGCAGCTATGCTAAGGAAGTAAGAGGGGAATGTTATCAGGGGCATTGGTGCACAATTTTAGTTTTTTTAGGAGTTTTTTATGGTGGATGTAGGAATAGGTTTAATGAAAAATGGTGGGGGAGTGGAGTGAGTGGGAGAAGTTGGAGGGGGAGAAGCATGATCAGGGGTGGGAGAAGTTGGAGGGGAGGAAGTCTGGGGAGAAGTGGGAGAAGATGGAGGGGGAGAAGCAAGATGAGAGGTGGGAGAAGTCTGAGAAAAAAGAGGAGGTGAGTTTGGAAATAGAGTCTATGAAGAAGGAGTTGAATTGGGTAGCAAGATCTGTGTCATCTACATTTGGGCAAGGGATAGGGTTTTTGGTGGTCCCGGGTTTTAAGAGGGCAGTTATACCCCTCCAGAATGTTTGAGGGTTAGTTTTGTGGTTACTTTGGAGTCGGGTGAAGTAGTTACGATGGTCTGCAGAGATAAGTTTTTTTTAACTGAGTTATGAAGAGTTTTGTATTCATTGAGGGAAGGTGTAGGTTTGTTCTTTTGATATTGTGTCCAGGCTTTGTCTCTAAGTCACATGGTGGTAAGGGTGTTTGTAGTTAACCAGGGGGTGGATTGTTTTTTTATTCTTTTAGTTTTTAAAGGAGCATGGGTATCTAGAAGGTTTAGGAATGTGGTGTTAAAGTGAGTGATTGCACCTTCAAGGGGTAGATTTTTTAAGGGGTACTAGTTAAGTGTTTGAAGGAAGTTGCAGAAAGCTTCAGAGTTAAAGTTTTTATGGCAACGGGTAGTAATGTAATTATGAGTGACTTGTAAGGGAGAAGGAAGACGTCTAGTGAAGATAGGAAGGTGGTCACTGAGGGAGTTAGGTATGGTTCCGCTGTCTGGTTAGTAGTGAGGGTGGGAGACTAGAATCCAATCTAGGATGTTGCCACTGGTGAAGTCTTTGCATGGTCTAGTGATGGAGTTGATGAGTTGAGAGTAGTTGTATAGGTTGATGTTAAGGGAGTGAGTTGGGGACTGAATGGAGGACCAGTTAATATTGGTATCTCCCATGATTATAGTTTCATTATTAATGTTTGTTGAGAGCCAGGAGAGGATTTCTTCAAGTATTGGTATATTTTCTATTGGGGGAATGTAAAGAGAGACAATGTATATATATTTGTGTTTGTTTAGCTGGAGATGGGCCAGTATTAATTCTGCATTATGGAACTGGGGGATGACTTTATTATAGGGTGTTATACATAGAGGGGATGAGTAGAGTAGCGCTACTCCACCACCCTTTTTATAGCTTCTGTCTGATCTGATGATTGAGTAGTTAGGTGGTACTATCTCTGAGTCTTTTATGTGTGGTTTTAGCCAGGTTTCAGAAATGGCTAGGATGTCTGGTTTATTGTGAAGTAGCCATGCATGTAGATTTGGAATTTTGTTAGTTATGCTTTGTGCATTAAGGGATGCAAATGGGATGGATTTAGAATTTGAGGATGGGAGTTTTGGACCTGGGTTGGGGTGTATATCACCAGATAATAGTATGGAAGTTAGGAGCTGAGTTATGTAGTATAGGTATTTGAGTTGTTTTGGTTGAGAGGTGTAGGTTAGGGGATAAGTGGAGAAGATGGGGTATAAAGTGTGTGTACAGGTGTTATGAGAAGGGATTGGTTTGTAATGAAACCACAGGATGTGGTTGGAGGGATAAAGTTCAGGAGAGATGGAGTTGGTATAGTAGGTGTGTGATATGTGGAGAGGGTAGGTTGTATGTAGGAGTAGGATGTGGTTGAAAAGGTAAGGCTGGGTGAGATTGCAGATAAGGATAAGGTTTAGAAGGAGTAGTAGTTGGAATGAAAGGGATAGATATTTTACAGACATGATGTGGTTTTAGTAGGCAATATAGGAGTTGAGTAAGGAGGTGGGGTAGGTGATGTGGGTGTGGTATGAATAGAGGAGGGGATAGGAGGAGGAAGGGTGGAGTTTGGTAGGTACAGAGGAAGTAGGTGTGGCTAAGTGGGTATAAACCTAGAGGTAGTGGGGGTGTGTGGGAATTGGGGGTAGGGTAGGGGAGCGGAATGAGCCCGCAGGGCGAACGGAGCGGGTAGAGACAAAAGAGCAGAATGTGGAGTAAGACAATCAGGAAAATTGAGATACAGACAACAACTGAGAGACAGCCAACAGGTAAGTGTGATGGCTGGAAAAAGGTGGATAGTATACAGAGATAGTGGGGAAGAATGGCAGGATGCAAGACTGTTAGTTGATGATAAAGTGCCTGGCGCAGGAGATAAGGTGGAAAATAACTGTATAGAAGACTGAAAAGAGAGTGAAATGGGGGGTTTCAACAGGACGTTTACAGGGGTGGCTTAGGACAATAAAAGTGGAGGGGGTATTATTTCTACAGGTACAGAGACCACTCAGGAGAAAAAGTATTGTGCAGGGTTGGGTTATGAAGCGCCACCTAGTGACCTAGTGGCCACTCTTGGTATGGCAATGCTTTATCTAGTGGAGAGTGAGACGGGGAAGGGAATGAGAAGGAGTAGGCAATGCAGGGGGTAAGACTGTGGAAGTACAGGTTGAAGGCTGGAGGAGGGGTTTGGCTGCTGGCTGATCTGCCTGCTCAGTTGGCCTGGACTAGATATTATATAAACATAATTTAGAAGAATTAACATACATATATTAACGTTGAGTTAATATGAATACATACTTTCAAAGCCTTATATAGGACACACTTTTCAGGAAGATATGAGGGTTTTTTTCTGTGGTGCCCTACAGTTCCGAGGCTTTCAGAGGGGTGCAAGCAAATAAAATGTTGCTGGGACACTCAGGTATACAATGCTGGTAAAATAAAAAGGGAAAAATTATATGTTAGGGAGAGGGAGAAGGTAGAAGTCTTGTAAGAAGAAAGGTCGAGTTGAAAAAGTAGTTATACAATCACAGTTAAATAAGTCTGATCACTATTAACAAAATAGCATTTGAACTAGTAGACTGAAATGTATCAGTTTATAACAGGAGTACATTTAGTAATACAAAGTGTCAAAAAATGTATCATGGTCAATGCTTAGCACACAAGAGAGAAACATCAGTTGCATATGCAGGCATATTTAAGTAGTAACTCTAAGCATTGCTAATATAATTAACAGCTATCGTAGAAATGCAGTCTTAAATGTACCTCATTTACAATTTGTATCACAGCAAATATAATGTTGTGTAGTTTACTAAATCCATATATTTTGCATCAGATAATTAAATGCGTAGCAAAGAGGGAGACTTGCTGCCAAGGTTAGTTTCAGAACCCCAAACACGTTAGCAGAGGGTCACGACAGACAGCGTTCAAACATTGAACAGTGTAGGAGGCAAACAAGGAGTCTATTAGGCGGGGCTGCCTTCAAAATGCCAAACCAAATATAAAAAATAGGTACAGCTATCAGTGAGTACAGGCGCTTTGTAAGCACTAGCATTAACAGCTTAAGCGCCAACTAAGACACTAACTGGAGATTTGCATGTAAAGTAATGGCGGGTATACCAACCCTGGGATAAAAAGACAAAAAAGAAACAGTTGCTAACATTAAACAGTAACTACCGCCAAGGCTAGGCTAGCTGGGGGTTATGTCGATAGTTAAGCTCGTAAATCCAAAAATACATAACAGAAAAAATCATTACGAGAAGCAGCCATGAGCGCTTGTAAGGCGCTATCAGAAGAACCTTTAACAGTACAGGTTAAATAACAATGCAGTCAACGCTTGTAAGGTGCTATCATAAGAACTTATAACAGTACAGGTTAAATAACAATGCAGTCAGTGGGGTTAAATAATTAGGAATGCATCTCAGAAGTAAAAAAAAAAACAGAACAATACAAACAAATTGACGATACACTTACTAGTTCCAGCAACAGGAGCAGGATGCTCAGCAGCCAGGTGAGGGGAGGAAGAAGCAAGATGGCAGCAACAGAGGAGGGGTATACTTATAAGATGTAGAAGGGGGTAGGAGTGCAGGGGGAGGGTTAAGTGATTAGCGGGAAAGTAGAAAAAGAAACGCGAGAGAGATAAGAGGGTGAGAGGTAAGGAAAGGAAGCCGAGGTTGAGTAATAGGAGGAGCTAGTGCAAAAGGACAGAAAGAGAATAAGAGATAATGAGGTAAATCTTCAGATAATGAAGAAGTACATAGGAGAACAGCTACAGCGGCAGTAAAAAGTAGCTAATTGGAAGCAGGATGAGGGAGGAGAGTAAGGGGAAGGATAGCTATCAGAAAAGAAAAGTAACAGAGACAAAAGAGCAGAATGCGAAGAAAGACAATCAGGAAAATTGAGAGACAGCCAACAATTGAGAGACAGCCAACAGGTAAGTGTGAAGGCTGGAAAAAGGTGGATAGTATACAGAGATAGTGGGAAAGAATGGCAGGATGCAAGACTGTTAGTCGCTGATAGGGTATCTGGTGCAGGAGATAAGGTGGAAAATAATTGTGTAGAAGATTGAGAAGAGAGTGAAATGGGGGGTTTCAACAGGAAGTTTACAGGGGTGGCATAGGAAAATAAAAGTGGAGGGGGTATTATTTCTACAGGTACAGAGACCGCTCAGGAGAAAAAATACTGTGCAGGGTTGAGTTATGAAGCGCCAGCTAGTGGCCACTCTTGGTATGGCAATGCTTTATCTAGTGGAGGAGGGGTTTGGCTGCTGACTGATCTGCCTGCTCAGTTGGCCTGGACTAGATATTATATAAACGTAATTTAGAAGAATTAACATACATATATTAACGTTGAGTTAATATGAATACATACTTTCAAAGCCTTATATAGGACACACTTTTCAGGAAGATATGAGGATTTTTTTTCTGTGGTGCCCTACAGTTCCGAGAGTTTCAGAGGGGTGCAAGCAGATAAAATGTTGCTGGGACACTCAGATACACAATGTAGTTCCAGCAACAGGAGCAGGATGCTCAGCAACCAGGTGAGGGGAGGAAGAAGAAAGTTATTATGTATCAGGACAGACAGGAGTGTGTGAATGCATAAACTGTGTGAGCTTACCTATTCCAGTATTTTCATGATATCCCCATTTACATGGCTGTAAACATCCACTTTGTCAGGCTTGGTCCACACGTCTTGCACTAAGGGGTTATGTGTATACCTCTGAACTGACCAGAGTGTATCAGACACTCCACATTTATTGGTCATATCTTTACTGTGTTCCACAGGATCATTACTGTGATTTCTGTGGTACTGAACTTTGATGATCTTATAATGTCTCTCAGTAACTGATGGCATACATCACTATCAGATGTGACTTCCCATACAACATTTCTATTAAGACAACCCCTGAACAGAAGCAACATTCTACATTTATACCTGCAATACTTACATGACATCCCGTTGCACTAAGAGGTTGTGACTATTGGTGATGAGGTATGACTCCACTACACACACACACACACACACACACACACGTATATATATATATATATATATATATATATATATATATATATATATATATATATATATATATATATGTATATATATATATATATATACACACACAGTATACATTGATTTGATTGACCAGTGGATGGCCGACTGGGAAAAGTCCTAAAGCAATGCAGCAAATTCTCATTTGTCCAAATGCAATATGTGTGAAACACACAATATCCCCCCTTTTTGATCCATAGTAGCACTTGTTTATGAGGTAGAATGGTCAGAAATGTCACATTCTGTGTTCTTTACGGCATTCTGACCATTTGCCACTATGAAATTTGTCATTCTGGTTCAGAAAATATAACATTCGGACAACGTTTCTTCGAGTAAATGAATGTATACCTATACATACATATACATACACATATATATATACACACACACACACATATATATATATATATATATATATATATATATATATATATATATATACATAGATACATATATATATATATATATATATATATATATATATATATATATATATATATATATATATATATATATATATATATATATATATATATATATATATATATATATATATATACATATATACATATATATATATATATATATATATATATATATATATATATATATATATATATATATATATATCCATATCCTTGTTATGTGTAAACATGACTGTTGTATATACCTTCCCAGATGTCTCACACAGTATTTATCTGATATGGGTATATTTAGATATAACAACATATGTGATTCAATACTAATATCACTAACAAAAACTACACAATTGTAGAAGTCATAGCAATTGTTCAATACTATTCAGTATGTGCACCAACAGATATATTGGAAAAAACACAACAGACGTCATAGCTGTGATGGCTTAGTGGTTAACTGCGGTAACTGTAGTGTACAGGGTCCTTGGCTCAAGACCTGCAAGGGCTGTTCATTTTGTTGCTGGGCAGAACAAGGACTGTTGGATACAGAGAGGTTAAGGCAGTTTTGAACAGCTTTAAGCAGGTTTGTGCTGGTTTGTGTGACAGTAAGCACTGCTAATGTACTGCTAAACGCATAACCACTTGCACCATGTAGGCTTCACTTACCAGTGCACAAATCTGCTTAGCAGTTACATTTAAGTAATGCTTACACCTGCTAAGCATAGCTCATCCCTGTGAACCAGTGATCACTTTCCAATCTGATAAAAAAGCAGGGTAATGACAGCTTTAATAAGTGTATTTAATTCCATGTGCATAACATGCGTCTATGTGCTGTCGTTAGTGTGAGTCTACTGTCTGGGACAACTGAGTATATATGGCTTGTACAACACTCTTTTCCATTTGAATATGTTTCTTACATGGGTAGTATCCCAGGTTATATGCAGTCACACTAGCATGTAGTGTATCATTATGGTACTACTGTTGACAGTGCATTCCCAAGTAGGAGTAGATTGCAGATTGTAGTACTGGAACCAAACACCCCTGCATGCAAAGATTGACTCTCAGTACTGACTATCATGTTCTTTGTGTGTGAGCTGAGTGTCATTAAGTATTTGTTACTGGATATTGATCTAACATGTGGATATTAACTGTCGACTAATGTGTGTATAGGACATGTCATTGAGGGCTGCTGTCATGTAATAATGGCATACCTATCAGTTTCAGATGTCTATCTGTCAACATAGTCATGTTCTCTGTACAGATGTGCAGATGTCGGGACTCCATCTTGGCTGCTTACAGGCAATCTATGCTTGAGTGACACTGACATGTCTGACCAGCTGAGTTATGAATGCTACAGCTAGTAATCCACACTCTGTACACACCACATGCAATGGGTATCTCAACTACACTACCACAGTCAACAGAACTTGCTTGGGTACAGGTCTCCAAGACAGACACTGACCATGTTATGTAATACATGTTGCATACATGTCAACTGGAGCACCACACTGGCCCTCTGCAAAAGGCAACCAGATGATTAGTATTGCATGCAACTCTCACCCTCAGAATCACCTCTGTTGTATCTGTAGATTGATGGCCTGCTGTAAAATGGGAGATGGCATGATACCAGTGTATACACATCCCCATACACTTCCCATCTCTCCATGGACAATAGTCTGGTACGCACCTATGAACACCTGCACTGATGGACCCCAGTACTGACAAATGTGTACATGTGCATTACTGAGAATAACAGTGCCTGTGTGTGTTTGGACCTGTAGTTGATAATATATTGAGGCAAATGACACCCACCACACCCCCATTGTCATAATTAGATGTGGCTGTTGTACTGGACATTACATGTACCTTGTTACACTCTTCACCCTATGGGCTACCTGGGGCTTGCAGTACCAGCACACCACTGTTGTACAAATGGTTTGATAGGCATTGGATACCCTCTGAGATCTGGTAAGTGTTTGTATGTGTGCAAGTGTGTATATTTGTAGGATACAGCATTCTGAGGCCATATTCTCATAATACAATATGCCTTGCCAGACAGTATTAGGGATAGTGATGTTGCTGACCATAGAAGAGACATGACAATGCTTCACCCTACTATCCCTGTGGCATGTGCATTAGATGCATATCCATGTAGTAGCACTCTTGGGATAGACAAGAGGTTGTATTGAAGTCCTGGTCAATGTGTGATGGTGGGTATGTCAGAGTATTATCATAGGTTTCAGTGTGTACAATATCCACTCTGGGGTGTGGGTGCTGGGTATACTGTCTTTACCCAATGGTACCCCATGTACATGTCCCATGTTCCACTGTATGGGAACCACTGTCACCATCAACCATACTGGTAACTGATAACACTATCCAGCCCAGTTATGCATATGCTGTGTGCAACTTATTTGTAACAAAATGGACACACTGAGAAGGTAGTTAGCACTGATAAGCCCAGGTCTCCCAGATGTTTGTATGAGTGTTATGTGTTTGTGAATGTGTATATGACAGTATGTCACACTCTGTATTGTCCATAAACAACCAGTACATCCTCCATTACCATATTGTACAGGGCTTGGGGATGTTCATCACATAACATGTAACCTGGAACACACCTCATCTTAAAAGCTGTGTGGTGTGCGCAGCACTGCATACCTAGGTAGGGAGTTCTAGTCCCAGTGTTGCCAAGTAAGAGTGTGTGTGTTTATGTGACGGGATCTACTTCCATTTGCAGTATATACATGTCCCAGGAGGTCATCTGTCCAAGAACTGACTGGCAAATTGTAGCATTTCACAGGTATCATCCTGTTTAAATACATTCCATCACAACTAGTAGTAGATGTGTAAATGCCCTCTTTTCCACTGTATAGGTGTACAGCAACACTGGGGTTGGCACATGTATATATATATATATATATATATATATATATATATATATATATATATATATATATATATATATATATATATATATATATACACACACACACACACACACATATATTTATATATATATATATATATATATATATACATATATATATATATATAAATATATATATATATATATATATATATATATATATATATAGCTGGGTGGGGCTCTTGTGGTAACAGCTATCATCATTGCAGTTACTGTTGAGTGTATCCCCCTGCTTAGCTGGCTGTAATACTGTACAGCTCATGTTAAAAGGTTAAGTAGTTGTCAATCACACTATCTGTGGTTCTACAGCACCTCACACCCTCCAAAGGGTAGGGCTGTGCTACCTACACCAGCACACTTATGTTTACTGCGTTGAGGATTGTACTACATTGGGGAAGGGAACATATACCCTGTCAGTACCATCGTAAATGACATCAAACTAACAGACTGCTTATTTCCCAATGTGTTGTTGCACCTATTCTGTCTTGGTGGAATTACATAGGCTAAAATGGGTTCCTTGCAGAAGTATGTACATCCATGTGTACAGTATTCTCTGCATATTGCATCAACACCAAAGCCTCTGTGTGTGTTATACACAAACATGTGGTGTGTACCACCCAGTACACTTACCTTTGTCCACTGTAGAAGGGCTGCTGACATCAGCCACCATGCACTCACCTGTATATACCCTAGGGCCTATCAGCCATGTGGCACATGCAGTAACTGTTATACAGACCTGTGACATGTGTTCAGCTGTACCCAGGATAGGGCACAGTCAAGGTGTCAACACAGTACCATAGCCCTTTTAGGAAATAACAGCAGATCAACATCCTGCTGACACAAAGACACCTACAACACAAACAGAATATATTATGGAGACCACAATTACTCAGTGTTAATAACAGCTATAATGCATCATGGCTGGACAGCTACACTTCCTGACATGCAAGAATTGAACTTTACTGCTGACAACATGCTGCACAGCATTACATTGGTACACCATAGTACAGTCACCCTGTGCATCAGAACCATATTAGCCTGTCCCTGCATCAATGGTATGAATGACAGGGATGTGGCACAGGTATCATCATATGCACAGGGTGTGTTGTTGGTTTGCCAGACACCTAGGCTGAGCCATACATTTGACATAATCTGCATGTGAACGGGTTTAATTATTAATTGGGCTGTTGTGATGTGGTGTGTGTAGGTATGGGGTTACCCTAGCTGTGTTGGTGATGTGTGTGTGTATGCATGCACACAGTTCTGCCATGTGGCTGACCTATGCAGGGGTTTGTTGGACAGCTGCAGACCGTACCTGGCAGAGTGTGCAGTTCACTGTCACTGGCCATGGACATAAGAACTGTGCCGGCCAGGGGTTCCACAGGCACCACCAGGTACAAGCCGTGATATTGTACTCTGCCTTGATGATGACATATGTCCTCTGGATCCAGGTCCCTTTTGGGACCAGCCAGAGCCACGTGCATCTGGCCTGCTGTGTTGTGGTGTGGACAGCACCACCCCTGCAGTGCTGTGGCTGATACTGCCACTACAGGAGTGGCTCTGATTTCTGGCACATCCACGTCGACCTCCAGCTATTGATGTTGCTGACCTACATCCATGTGGCTGTCATACTACTCCCACCATATGTTTGAGCACAGACATTCCATAGTCAAAGATTCCACCCATCTCACCCAACAGTCTATCGATGACCTCTGCAAAATAATGGTGGGCACCTGCAAGATCATGGATGTTGTCAATAACAGCCGAATGAGTAACCCTCTGCAGCCTCAGACCATGTCTGGTATACCGTTCCATACATGTCTGCACCTCCATGATGGCCTGGAACATACGTCTGGTGGCACCAGATGTGGCATCTCTGCCAGGGGCATGATGAGCAGCAGCCCTCCTATGAGCACCCCTGTACATATGCCTGTGTGATAGCCTGCCGTACATCTGGCTATGGCTGCTGTGACCAGGCACACATGCCATAGATACTACACTGTTCTGTCCCATATCACCAACCACCAACTGTCCCTCAGCTATGGCCACTGGTGATGGGGTATGTATAGGCAATGTGACTGTGCGCAGAGATGGGGTGGATAACACTGGGATGTCAAACGATGGCACAGCTTCAGCCCCTGACAACCCCGCCTATGCCTCAACACACCTATCATCATTATCAGTGTCTGTATGGACACCAATATCAGATTGCCTGCAGGAGGGACACTGACCCACCTCACCACCTGTGAGGGGAAAACAAGAAATGCACTTTAAGACCTGTACATCATTGCTTAACAGTACACACACACATACACACACACACACACACACACACACACACACACACACACACACACACACACACACACACACACTTACAGGTGAGGTTGCACAAAGATATTACACACAGACCACTCATTACCCATCTGTCAACATGCATGACATATGGCATTCAACAGCATGCAGTGCAGCTATAGTCAATCCCTGTTACCAACATTATACATCTCTGTGATGCATGGGTTGTGTTAGTAGGTGATGCCCCTTCCCATGGAACACACTCTACCCATGTACACAGTATTGCTGTGCACCTGTTCAGCACTTTGGCAATGACTGTGCACCATACCTCACAGGTGTACACACCATTGCAAAATATGTATACATGGGTCAGTTATGTTTGCTCTACTGCTCACAGCCCCTATGTGTTTGTCCAACACATACCTGGAATGATATGTGGACAGATGTCATTTTTCAATGTCTGATGCCTGATTTACAGATCTCATCATCAGCGGTACATGTATGGCTAATAAAATACTATTAAACTGACAATCTTCAAACCTTACTGCATCTATGGAGAGTGTACACACCCTTAATGACATGGCACCATCTTACCTGATATGCCATGGGGCTACATTACTGCATATGTTAACATTACACAAACCTGATATGTGACATGTGACCTGTGCAATCAAATGCAGTATCAAACAAATGTGTTAGTTGTGCAGATGCTGATTGAGATGCATGCAATTTATGGGTGCATATGTGTACACACCCTTATCATGATAGTTTGTTACACCAACTGTTAAGTGTACTACAGCAGTCACTATTCCTGGAAGGGGTATACTAGCATGGGCCATCTGCATTTGCCAGTATATGGTCACCCTGCCCTACAAATGTCCCCCAACTCTGCATGATTGCAGGGTCAACTCATGTGCACAGCCCTTGGAGGTCACACAGTGCCGTCACTATTGTTGTGGCATCAGGGTTATGTCTGATACAATTTGTGATCTTGACTGTGTGCAGATACAGCCATTCTTAGCGAGCTTTGGTTCTCTGCTTCAGTTCACTGTTGTGCTTCAGGATGACACCTCCCTCACCATCCTCAGCCTTTTTGCAGATGCTTGACAACTATGGCCTACACATGTGTGTCATTTTGCAGTGTCCAGAATTCTGAACACCATGTGTACTGGCCAAGTTCCTGCTAATGAATGGCAAACATACAGGTGTACAATGGCACCAGCAATGCACAGATGGGAATGGTGGGCCTGAGGTAAGGTGAAGTGTTGGTTGTGCAGCACATGTATCTTAATTGATACTGTCTGTAGGTTTCCAACTTGGTCTTGGTACACCAGTACACATTGCAACACATGCCTCTGGGGGACTTTTGATGTTATGCATATGCTACCTGTAGAGGTCCATGGCTGATGTTTCCTGTGGAACAACTGTCCCATCTGATTGCCCTAACCCATGGGTCACACTTATGCAGAGTCCAGGGGATTGCTGACACAGGTACTGCACAGTCAGTACTTGAAAGACATTCCAGCAACTCCCTCAGTGTTGCAGCATGTTACTAGTCAGCCTGCATGACCAGTTTGCAACATGTGTCATCTGTCTTGGATGGCCATCTGTTTATTTTCTACATTAATCCTGTCCCATACATTCTTGCCACATACATGACTGTATTGTTTGCCATGGTATATGCAATGGTTAAGTAAGGCTACATGTCCAACTCCTGTGTGCTGCCTGTTGGGTATAGGATCCATTCCATGGCTTGTAAGATGTGTGCAAGCCACGGCTGCATCTGTTGCAGGTAAGTGCACATCTAATGGACAAATGTCTTGGACAGCAGACCATTTCTTGATGTGACATTGAGGACCTGAACTTCCTGGAAGGTCCATACTCATGAAGAGTTCATGCTTTCAGTACCTCAAAAGCTGCTTCTACAATATGTTATTTGGAGTGTATGCACACATATGCTTCCAGTGTTTGTTAAGTTATGTATTTCCCATATTTGCTGTCCTAACATAGGATTCCATATTACACATTCATTGCTCATGTTAAATCCACATTACAGGTTGTAAGGGCTGTGGAATGCAGTATTGTGATATGCTGTTGTGTACATCTGTAACAGCTGCCATTGTAATAGTGGTATGGCGTTTATATTAGATCGGCGAACACTTAAAAAAGCAAACGCTGATTGATCGAACTTATGTAAGCGAAAGCTTACAATCTCGAACTGTCAGGTCAGTGATTGTTTTCCTAGGGAAAAAATTGCTAATCAAAAACACATACACAAAACACAAGCACACCAAACAAACGGCAATCCACATACATACACCTAAAATCTGACACCTAACCCTACACTAAACTATACACACACCACTAACTATCCACTCACCTTAACCCAAACCCTAACCCTAAGGTCCATCCCTATCGCACACTCACCTCACCTGCTCCCTAACCCTAACTCACCTAACCCACCCTAGCCTTCATGTCCACACAATCGCACACATACCTAATCCACACCCTAACCCTAACTCACCTAACCCACCCTAACACTCACATCCACACAATCGCACACTTACCTGAATCTGACCAGTAACTTTCCACCACAGCACTGAAAATACCGAAGCAACAGAAATGGACAACCAAATTCTTTCCCTAGGAAAAAATTGGGGTTTCTGTTGCTTCGATATTTTAAACATTCACTTAAATAAGTTTGATCAATCAGTGTTCGCTTTTTTAAGCATTTGCTGATCTAATACAGATGTACTTTGTTGTAGCACTGTATAAGATTTATGTTTCAGACATGCCCCTATTGTAGGCCATTTGTCCCACCATTATGTTCATCTCAGTACACACATCGTGCAATGACAAGTTGTTAGTTATATTGCAGGACTCTTACATACCATTCAGATATGCCACCATGGTGGCCACTGTGATGCAGTGCAGTTAAAAGCAACAATAAATTAACATGTACAGCATGCATTATGGGTAGGTGTGTTAAATGTGTGCATGGAATATACCATGTCCATAATATGGCCGGTGTATTGGCAAACCTGAACAAACACCATACTCACCAGCTACAGGCTGCTGCCCTGGAGGTATACCAGAAGAAACTACATAGTTGTGTGAGAGATGTGATGTCAGTAGCCACACCTGTGGCATTGGTACAGGGTGGGAGAAGCATTACAATACATCAACAATACAAACCCACAATACTACAGATATGCACATCTGTTAATTCTGACAAAGCAGCAAAAGACTATATACATTTCCTCTCACATATGCATGATTAAACTGTACAGATGCAAATGGATATGCAATGGTTGTCTACTGATGTGCCTTTTGGCCTTACCCGCATGCTCCTTATCCATTGTGTGGGTAGCATCCATCTCCACAATGCTCTCTGCTGGATCATGTGTTTGTCGGTGGGCAGGTGCCCCAAGGCTGGTGAGGAGCTCCTCAGCATGTGTCATGGGGGGCTGGATGGCATGATCCCATGTGGCTAGCTGTTTCCTCTTAACTGCAGCAGCATCATTTACCTGTGGACAAGATTTTTCCACAGGGTGGTCCTCTCCTGCAGATCATGGGCTGTACATCCAAAAAGAGTGTGATAGTGCTGCACCAGCTGTTTAATGAACACCTCTTTCTCCTGGGGGGTGTGCATTGGCAAGCTATCCCATGACATGGTGCCTGAAAGACATAAAGAGGGAAAAAAGGTCTGAGGACCTCATACTGCAAGGATATAATAGTTATTAATACACATCTCTGTCTCCCCCACACCATATCTGCAACAACAATCTGATCACACAACTCAAGGGTATGTTTACAGCAAACCTACTGTCGGGACATATATTGTATTCTACAACAATTTGTGCAATGTGTTTGTAGTCATGCTCCATGTTGAAACACTATTATTGGTGGCCTGTTACGAACAATGTCACCTGCATGCCATTGTAAGGGCCACTGTGGTTTCATATATGCATGTGTTCTGTTTGCTATGTGACTGCTGAAAATCTGGTGTTTTGTGTTAATTGGGATATCTATGCATGTTGTTAGACATAATCCTGGAATGTGTGGACTATTACTACACACATATGTTCTATAACTGTGACACAATAGCATATTTGGGAAGACAGTTCTCTGCAGAACCACGTCTTCCACCTCAACTGGCCATATTTCCAGGCCACAACACATCTGAGACCCACCCCGGGACCTCATCATCTGCTGGTCCTGCACTACCTTCAGGTGGAACCACCTCAGAGGATGGTGTTCGCTCCCCCGCAAGCACACACAGACAGGATCCTGTCACCCAAAGTCAGGTCCAGGGTCTGGTGCATAGGGAGCTCCACAGGGACTTGGGAGATGCGCTAAACCACCTTAAGGCCCTCCGTACACAATCACAGGGTCCACATGCCCCTCCTGCTCAGCCCCCAGCCCAGGCTCCTTCAAGGTCATGAAGATGCAGTTTTGACTGCCCATTGGTGGGGACCTTGGTCCCTTTGTTTCCATATGGGGGCTCATGGGCTTCCACATTCCAAACACCACTCTTCATCCAAGGTGTTTACCCACTACATGTGTCATATACCGCCCCCTGTATGCTGTCTTATCTCTCTTCCAAACCATCCTACCTCCCCAAATATACCTACTATCCATCCTCAACAAACAAGGGCAATGTGTTCCCAATATGGATTTCGCACTGAACATAACTGTCCATTTTGCACCCACATACTACTGTATATATATATATATATATATATATATATATATATATATATATATATATATATATATATATATATATATATATATATATATATATATATATATATATATATATATATATATATATATATATCTATATATATATATATATATATATATGGTTCCACTTGAAACCATCGAATTACCACATCATCGAACTTTAAAACATCGAGACCAGAACATCGCAAACTGCAATCATTGAAAACTGAAATAATTGAGACACGTAGCATCGAATATGTTTTGATACGTGGATTGTTGTATTTAGGCATGTTTGCACACTTAACATGTAGGGAATGTGTTTTTAATGTTACTCCTCTTGATGATTTCAGTTTTCAATGATCTCAGTTTGTGATGTTCTGGTCTCGATGTTTTAAGGTTCGATGATGTGGTAATTCGACTATATGTGTGTATAGATATGTGTGATGTCCTCTCTCACATATCATGCAGCACTGTCATTCAACAGTTAGGGAAATGTATTTGTATATATGTGTGTTTTTATGTGTTTGTATATATGTAGACACACACACACACACACACACACACACACACACACACACACACACACACACACACACACACACACACACACACACATATATATATATATATATATATATATATATATATATATATATATATATATATATATATAGATAGATATAGATATATAGATATATAAACATGTTTCTTTAAAGCCCATTTTAATTGAAAGGGCTTTGATACTTTAGTTTCATAATTTTAAAAGTGTTTATGACAACAAATTGTTTTTAACATGTTTTCTCTTTTTAAGAATCCTTTGATTTATTAATTGGGTTGACTATTTATATATACAGTGTATTTAAACATCAGGTCCACACTCTCTATCTATCCTTTCTCCACAGCTGCACTGTTCTGCTTTGCTACAGCACAGACAGGTGTCACATGTGTACACAACCTAACATTAGTGGGGTATATATAGGGACAGATTACAGGTAAGCCTATTACACACCTATGGTGTTTGTGCATGCTGCATTACACATTAGCATGACTGTCCTGCAAGTGATGGGGTCTGAAACTCATGTGTCCATCCTAATGGCATTACTTCCACCACCAACTATTTGCCACACTAATATACATGTCTTGAGGTACAGAACACACACTATGATGGCTTACATCTTGTCAGTCAGTGCTGATCTGCACAGTTAACAGGTATGGCCCACTGCCAACAGGTACAGACACTGCTGTCCATAGCAGTTGTTCAGCAGGACATTAATAAAACAACTCCTGACGGCACATATAAATCTTTCCACATCATCTATCCCATTATTATAGACAGAGTACTACATTCAATTACATGCATATATGTTTCACATACCTGCTGTAGTATTGTTGTCTCTTCTGTATACAGTTTTATGTGTCCCCTTAGTTATGTAGGCTTGTTTGTAGGTTTATTTGGTGTATATACTTTTTTTCCTGTTTGTTTGTTTTCCCTCTCTCTCTCTCTCTCTCTCGCTCTCTCTCTCTCTCCACTACAGGGATTGAGCTGCTTTGAACAGATTGCTGCATGGATTTTGTAGGTGATGCACATGATGAGGTGATGGCCTCTGCACCAATCAGTGCTCACCAATTGCTGTTTGTATGCAGCCAGCTGTGTAGTAGTGTGTCATGGCAATCTACTTCTATAAATTACTAAATCATGTGGGTGTTGTCCCTTTACCTTTCCTGTATGGAAGACATCCTTCCTGTATGTGGGTAGCAGTGTTACAGACAGCAGGTAGCAATACCTCTTACAACAGGACTTGCAGACACAGGCCAACTACATATTTGTATAAGGTTCCAGACCTACGGACAATGTGAGTAGTGTTGTTATATGCATTGTACACTGCTAGTTTTACAGGGTTTGTCTGTACATACTAGTTTAGCATAGAATGCAGTCTATCTACATAGCTCTCAACTGTGGGCATATTCACATGATGGCCAGAGGATTAGCTGTTATGTTTTGTCTGGTCGTCACACAGGTCTTGTCTCATATATATCAGTGGCATTCTGTATGTTAAGTGCTATCAGTACATGGCTACATCCATCTGTGTTTCTGACTTCATATTCCTGAATAGGGGTATGTTGCAACCAATCCTGTAACACCAGCAACTTTCACAGTGTATAACAACAATATTGCAAATATGGCCTTGTGTTCCAGCCTCTGTCCTCCACCTTTATACCAGGCTTTGTCCATATGTCATGCAGTAAGACTATAAGTAGTGGCCTATCATTATGTTGTGCTGGCATTCCTGCCATTATTCCAGTGATGTTGTGGACCCCCACACATATTGTGGGGTACGATCCATATATATGTGGGCTACAGCTGGACAAACATGTGTGTCCTTGTACAGCCCCAAGGTCAGTGTATGAAACACTGTTATATGCCCTTGCAAGTCATTCTAAGAGGGAGGGATATGCAACATTTATAACCTAGGTTGTTACATGTGAGGGAAATCAGTAGTAAGACTCCTTAAGTAATATAGGTTTAGGTCCCTCCGAGCTACTCACTCTAGGGACCTAAACCGTGTAACCACAATAAACAGAACATGCTGAAGGGATAGATTCCTGTCCCAGAGACTTCCCATACTCTGGAACAGACTACCTATCTATGTCAAACAGAGCTCCTCATTAACACTCTTCAAGAAAAATCTTGATGATTGGATGGGAAATAGGAAATTCACCCCAGGGATCACTTCCATGGCTCTGCTCGACAGGGGCACAGGAAAATAATTTTCTTGGGTGGTGAAAGCCAGGGTACCTTTTTGGCTAGGCTTATAATAATAGCCTAGTACCTACCTATGAATGTATGAACCTATGAACCTATATGGCTGTACATTTTCATACATTTCACCTTGGGAACATTGGAGGGGTTGTGGTTACTGTCTTACAGACAGTTCTATTTGTCAGTGTGATAGTGATGTTTTAAGTTAAGCATTGTTAAGTAACAGATATATTGTTGTGGTGTAATTGGAGGCTGCTGAACTACATCTACATTAATTAGTGTTGATTGATTCTTATCTTCCGGACCACTGTTTCTTTACTGTTGTACTATTTGAAGGCCTTGGCCTGGACAGCAGCATATGTTATGCTTTCAGGTTGCTGTATAAAATGTTTTGCTTGAGAATTGCATTACTCAGTTAGTATGTATTTCAAACACCTAACTGCTATATGAAATGGCATATACAACTGAAATAGTACACAGGTAAACATTTCTTATGTATGCAAACCTGTGTGTAGTGTCATATCCTTTGACTTCTCTGTGGGTATATGTTTCATGAAATAATTGTCTTTTGTATGAGAAAATCAAACACTGACCATTTTAAATGATAGCAACTGTAGGAATACTGGCTGTTCAATATGCTGTGCACCCTCCAAATATGTATCCTCCTATACATATCTATATGTAGTAATATATGTATTTGTGTGTGTATGTGTATATATATATATATATATATATATATATATATGTGTGTGTGTGTGTGTGTGTGTGTGTGTGTGTGTGTGTGTGTGTGTGTGTGTGTGTGTGTGTGTGTGTGTGTGTGTGTGTGTGTGTGTGTGTGTGTGTGTGTATCACTGGAATGTTTACTGCATCCACATTGTACATTCTCTATCATAGACAGACTGTTCTGCATGATATCTTATTGATACCATCCTGACATGGTACAGGTGAGAAGGTTTACTATTAACTTCTTGTGGCTATGTTGTGTAGGGTCCTGGATATGAGGCTTGCAAGTGTTGGTATTGTGTTGTAAAGCAGATCTGCTCAGCTGTAAAGGAGGGGATTATATCAATAATTACAGGAGGTACATAAATTGGGCCCCCTCACCCTCATCAATGGTGCCTTGGTCATATGTATTTGTTGTGTTCTTTTATATATCTACATATATATATATATATATATATATATATATATATATATATATATATATATTATATATTTTATTTTTATTTTATTTTAGTTTACATTTGTTAACCGGGATAGTCTGACTGGATATATGTCCATTTTCAGCAGAGGCCCGGGGAGAAAAGCTGCAAACAGTAACAAATATATCATTATAAATCACATGTCACAGATAGCATAATAGAATATATACAGAGAAAATAGACAAACCATACAGAAATTCCATATATAATTTTTTTTTTTTGTACATTAAATCGATGAACGGACGTTTTTAATAGTTTCTTAGGAACAGTGGTTCAGAGTAAATAAATCTGAAAGTTGCAGTATAAGATAGGTTACATAGCAGCTGTACACAATCTGGATAAAAGATTAGCCAGGCTTGATACAATAGCATATCCATGTTGATCCCAGGTATTGTTTGAGCTTAGTTTTGAACTGACCTAGAGAAGAGAGTGAGGTAATCTCAGGAGGTAGAAAGTTCCATGATCTGCCTACAGAGTTTATAAAGAGAGAGTCACCGGCTAGGTTATTAGTTTTACATGTCTGGATAAGGAGTCTGTTGGAAGAATACAACGGTCTAGGGTTGTTATACAGGGTGACCAGATTTTTGAGTGCAGGTGTGTTTTCAGGGTTGCATATAATTTTGTGGGCCATAACCTGTGGGTTATATAAGATTAGCCTAGGTAGTTCAAGCCATCCAAGCTGAATTAGATTGATGCAATGATGTGTCTGGAAAGGCAGCCCAGTGGCAAACCTGGTGATGTGATTATAACAGATAGTGATTTTGTTCAGGACAGTCTTGGTAATATTACGGAGAAGAGGGGATGCATACAAGAGAGTAGAGAGAAGGTGAGATTGAATAATGGCAACTTTGGCTGGGGGAGACAGCAAGCTTTTTATTCTGTACTATGAACCTAGTTTTTTATTGATAGTTTTAATCAATTGATTAACATGTAGGTTGAATTTTAAGTTGTTATCAATAGTGACACCTAGTAGTTTAGTAGAGTGGTCAGGTGAGATTATTGTGCCATCCTTTGCTTTAATTGTAAAGTTAATGGCACTAGACCTTTCTGTCAGTGGGAATAAGAGCATTTTAGTCTTTTTAGGATTCAGTATCAGGCGACAATTGTTAAGCCAGTTTTCTATTGTGTTAAAGGTAGTCTGTCTAGCTAACTGTAACTCTGTAGGGGATGTTGCTGAGCAAATCAGTGTAGAGTCATCTGTATAGTGGATGCAGGTGACTTTAGGTATGACAGTGTTCAAATCATTGATGAAGATGGTGAATAACAGTGGCCCTAATATAGAAACTTGTGGTACTCTCAGTGTGTTAGGTAGCAGGGTAGAGAGTTTGGTCTGCCAAAGTACAGCCTGCTGTCTACCACTTAGGTAGGAAGTAATACATTGAAGGGCTTTGGGATCCAGACAAAGGGATTGCAGGGTATGGATTAATAGTTGGTGATCGACCATATATCAAAAGCTTTGGACAGATCCAAAAGAAGAGCTGAATAAATATGGTTATTATTGCAACTAAGGTTTATGGTACTGGAAAAGACTAGTAGGGCTGAGGTAGTGCTATGGTGAGGTCTGAAGCAATGCTGGGTATCTGCCATGAGGTGGTTATTTATTAGGTGGTGCATGAACTGTTTCTGAATACATTTTTTCCATTATCTTTGCTAGGGGAGAGACCACAGCTATAGGCCTATAATTGGAGAGTTCAGTAGAACTACCTCCTTTATGAAGAGGGATTACATAGGATATCTTCCAGATATCAGGAATTTTTGCTTCTGCTATGGTGATTGATAAGTACACTGGGTGGGCAATGGCATCAGCTGATTTTTGTAGGTATTCAGCCGGAAGTTGGTCAGCCGAGAGTATGGTGGGTTTTAGTTTTCTGATCAGGGTACGGATAAGTGATGTGGCAACAGGTTGAAAGCTAAATAAGGGTACATTTTTAGGGGTAGAACTATCTAGGCTGTGGGAGCTAAGAGGCAGTTGGCTGGCTAGGGCTTGGATTGTCTTGGTAAAAAATCGGTTAAAACTATCGGAGACTGCTTCTGGGGGTTTATCAGTGGAGGCAGCTGGGACAGGGGTAGTAGTATGATGGGGGTGTAGTAGATTATTCAACCCTGCCCAGAACTTCTGAGGGTTATTTTGATTATCTGTTTGTAATCTGCAGTAGTATTCTTTTTGTCAAGTAGTATAAGTTTTTTAATCTCATTCCTAAGTTGCCTGTATTTAATTAGATCATGAGGGAGTTTAGTAGTTCGCCATAAAGCCTAGGTTTTATTTCTGAGATTAATTTTGAGCCTGGTCTCTTTTGAAAGCCAAGGTGCAGCTTTTGCCTTAGTTCTCTTTGAGTGAGTGGGTGCATGAAAGTCAAGAATCTCAAGGAATTTTTTTGTTGAAATACAAGACTGCTTCTTCTATGGGGAGAAGTTTTAGGATAGACCAATTACAAGAATTTAATTCTTGTTGGAATTTGGCTGAGTCAAATTTTTTTTATTTCTGACATTTCTTATTAAGGGTTGTTGGGGATTGATTACTTTGTGCTTGATTATATATGTGAGATGTTGATCACTTAGGTTATCAGGGAGCATACCAAAAGTATACAGGTTGGGGTGACTATTAACGAGTATCCAGTTGAGTATACTTTCTTTATGGTTGGGTTTGCCTGTCCTTGTAGGGGTGTTGATAACCTGCATACATGAGTGCAGGTTAATATGGGTGGTAAGGGATTCTGAAGAACAGGTGGCTCAATCTATATTAAAGTCTCTGAGAAGTAAGGTTTCTTGAGGGTAGTGACTAGATATCTAATGTAAGGTATCTTTAGGTGTAGCTATATTATTACATGGGGGAATGTACATGCAGATGATATAAATGCATTTACTTTTGCTGAGTTGCAGTTTGGTGGCTAGACTCTCTAAGTTGTTAATCTGAGGTGGTTGTATTACATCTGTCGTTACAATCAACTCAGATTTGTAGAGTATGGTTACTCCACCCCTTTTCTGGAAGCATGGTCTAACCTGTGTATGTTATACCCAGGGACTACTACTTCATTATCAGTAGTGGTAGGTTTTAACCATGTCTCAGATAGACAAAGAATTTCAGAGGGAGAGATCAGCAAGGAGTGCATGAAGTTCATGCACCTTATTATTGATGCTTCTGATATTAAGATGACATGTTAGAAGAGAGTTGGGTGGCCTGGAAATTGTAGGGTTGAGGCTTAGGTTTCTAGTAGAGGGAGAGTGCATGCATGAGTTGGCAGGGCCAGGGTTAGGATGTATATCCTCATCAAGTAATAGACTAAGTCTAAGCTTGGAGATACGTTTCAGGAATTTATCTACACGTTTATAGCAATGTTTGATTCTAGGGATAATTTTCCTGGTGTTAGTGTGTAGGGAGTGAGAGCATGATGTTAGATATGTTCTGGTACTATGGATATGAAAAAAGGTGGGATGTTTGGCTTCTGGGGTGTTAGTGTGGGCCTTTGGGACTTGGAGTCCTAAGAGAGGTTGGGTTTCATATAAGGTTAGGAGGTATGGGGCTAATAGGATAGGTAGTAGAATGGAGTACCACATATCTAGACAGATGAGGAACTATGTACCTGGAAGTGCACTATCAGACGATAGTGTGAAATGGGTTACTATCATGGAAGAGAGAAAGAAGCAGCTAGGAGCTGAGTGTGACTACAAAGGAGGAAGAGGGATGGGGTGGGGGATAATTAACTTAGCAGGAAGGTGATAGGAGCTATCAGGTGTTGTAGTGGCTAAGTGGTAATAAATCTAGAGGTAGAGGGGTGGGTGGGAATTGGGGGCAGAGAGGGGAGTGGAGAGAGCCCAAGCGTAGTGAGGCCAAATGGAGAAGGGCTATTGCAATTCTTAGGTTATACCAGACAGCTTTAGCTCAGCTAGGTAAGTATAATATCTTATATGTAAGGATTACACTTAAATTATTTTGGGATTGCAAAATTCAGTAGGTTAGACTATACTACAATTTTTTGCAGTAATTTGCTATAGCTGGTATAAATATAGGGGTGTTTTAACAGTTGTTCCAAATGTTAGTGAGCAGGGGTATATATTTGTAAATAGGGTTAGGAAAAGCCAAATTCAGGAGGGACAAACTAAGGTACCTTAGACCCCAGACAGCAGCTTCCATGAAATAATATACAATATTTTGTAACCACCTTGGCTCTTCGGTGTAAGCTACTTTCTGTATTTTATTTTCAGCAGGGTGGTGTGGTATTCTTTCCTTAGTCTGGGAGCATAGAGGGACTAAATCTCAAGGGAACTACCTTTGCCCAGATTTCTCATGCTAAGAGGCTGAGAGGTGTGCAGAGAAGCCAAGGCAACTCAATTCATTATTAAGCGAGTCCTACACCCGCAGCCAACTGGTAAGGCCGTAAATCATGAATATCTGTTTACATATATATATATATATATATATATATATATATATATATATATATATATATATATGTGTGTGTGTGTGTGTGTGTGTGTGTGTGTGTGTGTGTGTATATATATATATATATATATATATATGTGTGTGTGAGAGAGAGAGAGAGAGATATATATATATATATATATATATATATATATATATATACACATATATAAATATATATATATATATATATATATATATATATATATATATATAGATATATAGATATAGATAGATATATATATATACATACATCTACATATATAAATACATTTCCTGTACTGTTGAATATTTGAATATGTTTAAAAAAACATCAGATTTATTTATATCTCAAATGGCTTAGTGGTAAAGCACTTTGGCTATCGTGTGCAGTGTCCTGGGCTTGATACTTGCAAGAGCTGATTATTTTGTTACTGGGCAGAACAAGGGCTGTTGGATACAGAGTGACAAAGACACTTTTAAGGAGTTTAAGCGAGTTTGCGTGGGACTGCGTGGCAGTAAGCAATCCTAATTTCCATTTAAATATTCTTACAGTCAGTTAGCCACTATATTGCTTATCCTGTGTAGGCTTTGTTTACCTCTGCACAAACAGGACCTAACCCACTTACTACTGCTTAAAAGTCCTTACTCCCACTTACCCTCATACTAATTACTTAAAAAAAAAGAAAAAGGGGTGATAGGAAAGTGGTGACAAAGGGGCACAAAGAGGGAAAGACAATAGGGCAAATAGCTAGGGATGTGCAGGATGGGTGTAGGGAAGGTCCATAGCTGCCCATTTCTTCTACAGCAACAGCTGTGCATATACACTGAATTTGGAGATAGATTTGGACACTCAAACCCTTGACAGAGGAGTGAGGACAACAATAAAATATCGTGAAGCCAATTACACCAGATTACATGTGTCCAGTGTACATGTGTGTGAAATGGACAGCTATATATGGGGCGAGATTTTTTGGGTTGGAACAGATTGCCCTTTTTTTTTTTTTAAGGTGAGAGTGGGATGTTGGGGAAGGATAGTAGGTGTATCTGGGGAGGTAGGTTGGGCAGGATGACAGACCAGACAGACAAGACAGCATACAGGGGTGGTATACAACATGTGTGGGGTAAACACCTTGGATGTAGAGGGATGTTTGGAAGTCGGAAGTCCATGAGCCCCCAAATGCAAACAGTGGGAGTGAGGTCACCACCTATGGGCAGTCACCACTGTAACTTCATGGCCTCAAAGGTGGCTGTGCTGAGGGCTGAGTAGGAGGAGCAGGCTGACCTTCTAAATGCACCATGCAGCCCTCAAGCTGGTGTAGCAGATCTCCAAACTCCCTGTGGAGCTTGCTATGCACCAGACCCTGGACCTGATGATGGGTGACACTTTCCTGTACATGCCCACTACTGGGGGGACGAGCCTCATCACCTGAGGTGGTTCCACCCAAAGGTGTTACAGGACAAGCAGACGAGGAGGTCCCAGGGTGGGCCCCAGACATGCTGGTGCCCTGTGCCATGGCCAAATGAGGTGGGAGAGGTGGGTCCACTGGGGCCAGCCTTCCCAAATGCGCTATGGTGTTGCAATTTTAAAACATATGTGGGTTAGTAATAGTTAGCACATTCCAAAATTAGGTAGAACACCATGCATAGATATTCCCATTAACCCAAAACACCAGATATGGAACAGTTGCATAGCAAACAGAACACATGCATATATGGACCAAAGTGGCCATTACAACAGCATGCAGTTTACATTGATCACTGCATGCCACCAATGTAGGAGTATTTCAACATGGCACATGCATAGAAACAAATATCAATATTTATCAAACAATAGGACATATGTCCCAACAGTAGATTTAATTGTACACATACCCATTGAGTTGTGTATTTAGATTATTTTTGCAGATATGGTGGGGGGATGTCAATTAACAACTTGGATATCCCTGTAGTAGTTCTCAGAACTTTCTTAGTCACTGCTGTAATCTGTACCTTACAGGTATTATTACACTACCCTATGGCCTTAGTTTGGACAGTGGTATGTTTGTAGACAAGTATATAAGTGAACTATGTTTTACCTGCAGTCTACACCTCTTACCTGGTATACCTGTGGAGGTATTGTTTGTTAACACTACCTGACTATTTCCTATGCATATTCCCAGATTCCAGGTTGATGTTATGCACATACCTCTCAATCTCTTATTGCACACATTCTGGTTAAAGCTTGACAACATGCAGGTGGAACTGGGACATATTTTGACAACTGCCCTTGTAAACTTTTGGTGACTTGTACAATGACAGGTTTGTTTTCATATACATTTTCTTAATATTTACAGGTCTGGCAATCAGTTATATGTCATTAAAAGCTGCCTACATTTCAGAGATCATTACACTGATTTTCCAGGGGGACAGGGTAACAGACAGTGGATATGGGTCAATTATCTGGACATTCTGAACAAATCTGTACAGTTGAGGGTATGATTATGTATACAGCTTACTACCACTCCCAGGATTCAAACCATGGCCATGTCGGCTAAAAATAAAACAGCGCACATCACAGTTGAGTGTGCTATTTAGATATTGCTGTGTATCAATCACTGTTTTCTGTCTATAAGTCTCCCGTGGTTTTACAATCCAACCAAGTAATTACAACAGTCTTATACATGGATTCCTAGACATTTTTATTATGTAGCACAGTGTGGGTGACAGTGATGAGTAATACATTATTATTCAGAGAAACTGCAACACTAACAATGCCATACAATATCAGACTAAACAGTACCAGTCCAGGATTTCAATCTTTATCTCCAGGCACAGTTTTCTTATTTGATAAACCTGTGGAGGGAATGTTTGTTAACACTACCTGAATGTTGCCACACATATTACCAGATTCCACATTATTATTGTGCACATACGTCTCACTCTGTTACTGTACACACTCTGGTCATAGCTTCACAACATGGGGATAGAGATGGGACATAATTTGCATATTACTCTCATAACATTTTGGTGAGTTGCTAGAGTGACATATCTGTTCTTATAGATATTTTTCTGACAGTCATGATGTCTGACAAACAGTTGTATGTAATTATTTGCTGCCAAAACTTCTGGGATCATCCCACTGATTTGCCAGGGGGACAGGGTGACAGGCAGAAAAATTAGGCCAATTATATGAACTTTCTGACAAAATCTGTACAGTTAAGGGGTATGATTATGCATACAGCTTACTACCACTCCCATGATTCGAACCATGGCTGTGTGTGCTAAAAATACAACAGTTTACATCACAGTTGAGTGTGCTATCTGGATTTTGGTGAGTATCTTTTCACTGTTTTCTAAGTCTCCCTCAGTTGTACAATATGACCTCATGATTACAACAGTTGTATACAGACATTCCTACACATTTTATCTATGTAGCACAGTGTGGGTAACAGTGCTTAATACAACAGTACTATCAAGACAATGCAACACTACATTACCATATGATACCAGAGTAAACACAAGCAGTCCAGGAGTTAGACCTTTATTACCAGGCTTTTACCCTTTTATTTACATACAACCTATATGAGACTCTTAATGCCATATTTCTGGTCTATTCAGTATCTCCCATACAAAATACAGGTTTTATACTGGCAATTAACTTTCTACTACTTTTAGATTTATTTCTTATGACAGTACATGCTAGATTATTACTAACCTGCCTCACGACGCAGCCTTTGCAGCTTACACACATGGGCTTCCTGATTCATACCGACTCTGCTTCAGCTGTCAGAGACATAGAGGAATATTTAGCCATACCTATTCATAATTTACATGAGCTAGGCAATTATTAAACAGTTAGTAGAATGAGTACTTCCACACTGCTGGGACATCACCCTGCCTAGCTTTTTGGATCCACTGATCCAAGAGCTCCCTCTTCCTCTGTTTTAGGTCGGTATAGTGATGCCTGACATGATCACCAGTTTGTGGGATGCCAGTAGCACTGGTGAGGTCACTGGCGAGATAGTCCCAGGCTTCCTCTTTATATTGGGAACCCTGGTACTGGCCCTGCATCAGTGTCTCTTCATAGTCTTTTACCAGGTGTCCTGCCATGTCCTTAGACTCCTGGATGCTCCAGTGCTGCACTCAGAAGTGCGATCCTTCCCAACACTGGCCATTGTGCCTACAGCAGGAAGCTGCAACCAGTTATAAGATGTAGTCCCACCTGTGGGGTTTAAATAGGGCTGATTTCTTGCACTTTGCCATGATTGGATGGTTTTGAAAATGCTAAGCTATGGCCAAACCTGCTTCCCTAAGGTTGGCATTGCTTAAAGGGACATACCAATGGGCAAATATTTTTAGCTAGGCTATGCATTGCTTACACCTGGTAAGCAAAGGTGTGCAATGCTTAGCATTGCTTATTTTTAAATTTGCACACTATTTCCTGTTTGGCATTGGTTTATCATTCATTATATGTCATAAATTTGTTTAGTATCCATGATTCATGTGTATGCACACTCTATGGGGTACTTGTGTTTATGGGGGGATTTCAACACTTTACTACAATGACACTGCACATCTGGACTTAATGCAGTACTCCAGTTAAGAAATATATGTTATTTAGTAGGTTATACAACAAAAAAGTTGTTTATAAATTCCTTTCACATATAAAATGTAATTTTGCTTTTGTGAGGATCTGTTTGAGTATACCTCATTTTTATGAAGAGCTGATATGGTGTAGTGGTCAATCCCTATGGCTATGGTGTGCCTGGTCTTGGGTTCGAGACTTACAAAGGCTGATTGTTTTATTGCTGGACAGAACAAGGGCTGTTGGATACAGATTGACTAAGGCACTTTTAAGCAGTTGTAAGCGGGTTTGCACAGATTTGCATGACGGTAAGCAATGATAACTTCCGGTTAAATATTCTTACAGTCTGTTAGCCTCTAAATTGCTTATCCTGTGTTGGCATTGCTAACCCTCACACAAACAGGATTAAACCCGCTTACTACTGCATACAGGTGCTTACTCCCACTTACCCCCGCACTAATTTAGAAAGAAAAGAAAAATGGGTCATGGGGAAAGTGGTAGATTTGTACACTTTATACATTTTTTACACTATTTGCTGAATGGCATTGATTTAACATTCATTATGTATTATAACTTTGTTTAGTATCCCTGATTCATGTGTACGTATACTGTATGGGACACTTGTGTTTATCTGTGGATTTTACTACATTATTACAAAGACACCTCATATATGCACTAAATGCAGTACTTCAGTTCACAAACATATGTTATTTAGTAGGTTATACAGCAAAATAAAAGTTCATGAATTGCTTTCACATGGAAAATGGAATTTAGTACAGTGAGGATCAAACAAGGAATGACTGCTCACAAGGCAAACTCTCTAACCACTACACTATTGCAGTACTACTGCCATTGCATGAATCTTGCTATTTACCCACGTGTGCCAATTAAGCAAGAGTATGCCTAGCTAAGCAATGAGTAAACCTGTGCATCTATAGTTAAATTTAATCAGTTTGATTAAAAAAATTTCTAGTGTTATTTTCTCTAAGAAGGGACAGATTTCACTTATTGCTGGGATTTCTGCATGCATCTGCACAGTTTGACAGAAATCCTGGCATGTTTCTGTTGCTATGAGCATAGGGTTTTCCTGGAAAGTGAGGCTTGGACCTTTGCAATGGTTCTGGGTGTGTTTTGTCCTGCAACATGTCACGTTTGTACACAAAAAGTCCCACTTTCGGCATTTGAAAAGGTGGCAACTCCCTATATGAGCATTCTCATTCATTGTAATTGCTGAACGGCAATTCTTGAGTGCAAGGGCATGTATATTGTGAGAGCTCTGCTCTTAAACAAATCCCCTGCACTCTTCCATGCTCTGTGTCCGTTCAGGAGCAGAGGCAGCGCACCTTCATCACTATGCATGGTGCACTGCCATGCTGCTCTTTAATGGTCATTTCCATGCAGGAATAAGCTATTCCTGCACGGAAGTTTACTGAATCCCGGGGAACGTCTGAATGTGTAAACATTATATGTATTCATGTGAGCATGCTTTTTGAGCTTGTAGCTAGCTTGTGTGTGAAAAATATTATTTATTGTCCACTGGAATCCCTGAATGCTTGAAAAATCTATTTCTGCGTGCAGAAAAAAGCAAGATTTTAGAAGTTTTTTTTATCTGGTTCAATTATATATTTGATTATCTGAACTACCCTAGGTCCCAATTAGTTCCATTAATCGACTCTCTACTGTATACTGATAGTTGAGTAAAACAGACATTTGCATAATTGAACCTAAAGTTCATCCTGTTGAACAAATGAATGTTCAACAAAATTAATGGAACCTATATTTGTAGGATGAATTGTAGTGTCTTTGCTTTCTTTATATATATATATATATATATATATATATATATATATATATATATATATATATATATATATATATATATATATATATCTATATAGATCTATGTTGATCCATCGAAAGTATGTTTCATCGAAACATAAAAGATCAAACACGCCAAAAAACTAAAAAAAATAAAACAGTGCTCATGTTTATGCAGGGCAATCCCCCCTGCACCCCCCATGTCTGTGCTCCCCACACCCCCTTACTTTAATATTCCTACTCTGAGATCGCACTACAGTAGGGAAAAGGGAATATTTCCTTATCCCCACTGAACCACAATCTAAGCAACAGTTTGCTTAGTTGTGCAATCAACAGTACAGTTGATGTACAACTAAATCTACATGCAGTCAACTGTTTGCTTAGTCACCTTTCAGCGAAAGTGCATTTTCAACAAAATGCTTTTTCGTGAAGGTGCATTCAATCATCTACGTTTTGATGAAACGTACTTTCAATCATAAGACCACGACACCCATATATATATATATATATATATATATATATATATATATATATATATGGATCTACTTCAGTAGATCGAACTTTTAAATGTTCGAAGCTCATATGGCCGAGACCATAACATCAAACATTTAAAAGTTAGAACAACTGAAATAAAACAAAAAGAAAAAACAAAACTAAACATTTGTAGCAGAGAGGCAAGCCCCCCTTGCAACCCCCCACACCCCCTGCTACTTAAATATACCAACACCGACATCGCACTACATTGCAGAAAAGGGAAATCCTCCCATTCCGCACTGTATGGGGGCCGTTCAACCTTTTAAAAGTTCGATAATATGGTCATGGCCATGTGAGCTTTAAACTTTTTAAAGTTCGATCAACTGAAGGGGACACATATACATATATATATATATATATATATATATATATATATATATATATATATATACATATATGTGTGTGTGTGTGTGTGTGTGTGTGTGTGTGTGTGTGTGTGTGAGTGTATACTGTATATACCTGTCAACATCAGTTTTTTACTTTTTTCCTTATTCAATGAGTCTTATCTTCCCCACTGCAGTAATATCAAATGTATATACTGGGATAAAGCTCTCTTTAGTTTGCATAGTTGTAATTAATGCCTGTAATGCATTAGGGCCTTTGACTGATAGTTAAAATGTATTAATGGCGCATTCCATCATTTCATATTGTGTTTTCACTGATAGTGTACAGGTATGAACAGTAATTTACAAAAAAGCAGATTTATGGGCTTCTTAATACAAAATAAATGTTTGACAAGGCTTGAAATAATGCAGGCTGGCAGAAATCATCTAAGTGGTTCCTACAGAGTAGACATATAGGCATGTATGCATCAATCTACTCCCAGTGTTTCTGCTTTAAACGTATCATGTAGTTATTGGGCATATGTAAAATTGTAACTGTACATGTCTTTCACTGATGAAAACAAAGGAAGTAAGGGAAGATTCTACAACATGGCAGGAAGAGTCAGCTACTACCTACAGTATATTCATTAAGCACAAGATGTTCTCTCCATTTGTAAAGACAGCTGCTCTTAATAGCTTCAAGATGGGTGTATCCCTAACACTGTGGGTTTGCTGGTGACTTCAAGGCAAGGGCAAAGTCACAGTGAGCAACTGAATAGGTGGGGTAACAGGAATAAATGGGCTATATTAGGGCAGGGTCAACTTTGAGATTGGCTATAATTTTAAATAAATTATCAGTCATACAACACTGCACATGTAAAATAATCTGTAACCAAAGACAGCAAGGATTACTTAGTAGCATACCTGATACTCTGAGGTATCATCATTAGGTCACATCAGGATACCATTGTACCCCTTTAAAAACATAATTGTAAATAGAGAGGTGGATAGATAAATAGGCATATAGCTAGAAAGACAGATACATAGATTAACAGATGTTTACTGTATGAACTTAAGCTTCAGCTTTAATGCCATATCTGACCTAAAACTTATGTATAAATCATAGGAGTCATATAAATACAAGACAATGTAGGATATTGCTTAATAAATTGATGAAGTTAGGAACATTCATTACTCAATAAATCCCATCTTTATGGAATAAAATACAATAAAGTTAAGCTCATTGTAAACACTTTTTGAAAAACAACACTAAGCATGTGGGGAATAGAAAATTCTGACATGGAACAGCTGAGCTTCCATGCAATTAGTTTGAAATAGTTGACAAAATAAAATATTTAAAGAAGTGGCACAGGTTTATCTTCCTAAGTCTCCATGGATACTATCAGTACCGACCAAGGAAAAGGTATAGCATCATCACATCATACTCTGGTATCTTATTGTTGACTTCACTGTTTGAGGCTGCAGCTAGCTAATATGGGAAACATAAGGTCCTGAATGTGCATTTCTGACAGGGAATACATCAAAGCGTATAACCATTTGACTCCAAAGACAAGATACATGCCTCTGATGACAGGATTACAATATGAAAGGATGGTAAACTGCACTGTACTACCAAATTAACCTAGCCTCAAAACAGAAATACAGCTGTACACCAATATCCTGGGATAGCTTTTGCAAAGCTTTTACGAAGTGCAAAGCTCATCCCCAAAATAAACTATATCCCTAAATATGAACAAATATCTACTAATAGCTTATGCCTCTTTACTCTCCATTCTTCACTCCCTTCAATCATGTTTTCTCCCCTGTCTTTATAAATATCCCATAACCCTTTCTTTTTTTTCTCTCACTTCATATTGCAATTCCTGTTTGTCTTATACTAACTTTTAGTTTCTCTCAAAACTGGCTAAAATTTATCTAAATATTAAATCATTGTCATACAAGTTGCATGTATTCTTAATCAGTGTTGTCACATTATGTCTAATTTGGTATAATTATTTAAACTGCAGATGTTTTTGTATTATTTTTGAAGGCTGTAAAATTATTATTCTTCAAATCTTTTTGTAAAAGTCTGGAGATTCTCTTTCCAGGTATCCACTGAAAATAGACACCTATCCATTTGGACTTTCTCTGTATCTCTGTAATCAAATGTCAATCGATCAATAAATAAATATGTAATTGCTATGCTTCTGCATTCCCTTTTTGTCCTATAACAAATCATGTAACAAAAAAAAAAAAGTACAGGTTTCAGATGACTGTAGTACTTGGGTTATACTGGGCCTTGAGACCAGACTATGCTAGTTCTTTAACAATTCATGAAGAATGCAGGGTTACTAGTTTTCAGCAACATGATGGTCCTCTCCTGTTTGGTATCTACTTTTCTCAAGTACAGGCTAACACAGAAGGTCTTTGGCTAATGATGTTCGCAGATGACTGCAATCTAGAAACCATAATCGAAACTCCTAACAATGTGGACATCCTACAAAAGGGCCTCACGGAGACAAATGCCTGGTGTCAAAGCCATGGCCTCAAGCTCAATGCCAAAAAGTGCATTGTCATCCCCTTTGGTAAAAACTCTGTATGAGCTACCACATAGGCGACAGTCTACTTAACACTTAAAGTGTGATAAAAGACCTTGAGAGACAGGTGGACAGTAATCTCTCCTTTAATAATCACATCAACACAGTAGTTAGGAAATCCCTCTACGTGGCACACCTCATCACAAAAGGTTTCTCATCCAGGAAAATAGAGGTCATCGTTCCCCTCTACTCGTTACTCATTAGATCCAGTATAGAATACAACAGCCCTTTTGGTATGTACCTCACAAGACATCTACAACAACTGAAAAGGCCACAGAAATACCTCACAAAGAGGATTACCGGCCTCAAACAGATGCCCTACGCAGACTGTCTCAAAAAACTCCATCTTTACTCTGTTGCATATCGCCTTCTCAGAGGCGATCTCTGCCTAACATACAAAGCTATGTCAAATCCAGTTGGACATGCTCCACTTAAAGAAATCCCAATCCCTCCGCGCTACATGCTCTAGGTACCTAAACCTTATCACTACAGTAAACAGAACATGCAGGAGAGACTTCCCATACTTCCATAGTCCCAGAGACTTCCCATACTTTGGAACAAGCTACATTTCTATGTCAAACAAAGCTTCTCATTAGCACTCTTCAAGAAAAATCTTGATGATCAGATGGGAAATAGGAAATTCACACTGGGGGATCACTTCTGTGGCTCTGCTTAACAGAGGCACAGGAAATTAATTTTCTTGGGTGGCAAAAGCCAGGGTATCTTTTTGGCTAGGCTTATATAGGCCCTAGGGCCAATAGCCTAGTACCTGCCTATGAACCTATGAACCTATGTTACAGGACATCATGATTGCACATATATTGCTACATTGCCAGCTTAGGTAAATTAACTTAGACAGATTTGTCTTAAGTTTATATATATTTACATGGATACAATTTTTGTAATATTATAGCATTATACTTTTTAGTGGTAGCATACTTGTTCATTTATTTTCACAGGATTAAAAAAAATTATGCACGAAAGAAGAACAAATATATATATATATATATATATATATATATATATATATATATATATATATATATATATATATGGATTTCCTTCACAAGCTTGAAGTTTCTACTTCGAACTGAAAATCGTCGAGACCATAAGAAACTTAGAACATTTTGAATGGAGATCATCGTACAGCATGAAACAGGAAATTTACCATTTTCATCACTGTAGTGCAATCTTGGGTTGGTATATTTATTTAGCAGGGGTTGACGGGGGTGCCACCCTGCAAAAACATAACATTTTATTATTTTTTTTTTATTTACAATTGCAAAGTTTCATAACTTTGATGTTATGGTCTCGATCATTTGCATTTCATAACTCCGAGCTTGCAGTGTAGATCCATACGTACGCACAAGCTCTCTGTTTAGTAAATGTAGTTACCAGACTTAAGTATATACTTTAGTCTTATTTTTCTGTCTATTTCACTATTATCACAATTGATTACTTTTTTCTTTTTTTCAAATAAGTTTTACATATAAAGAAAGAAGGACGTTTCAAAATTTGTTCACATAGCAAAAGACATTTTTCAAGCCATCAAAAACCAAACTTCAAAACTGGTTTTCCTTATATTTAACTATTAACATCTCCAATCTGTTCAAACAAGAAGGTTTATAATACCATTTTCAGATCTTAACTTCTTTGCGTTTTTCATCATCACATAGAACAGTGCCTAATTTCAGTTGAAATGTGTTCTAAAAATTATTCAGATTGCAAAATTATTTGCAAAGCTTCAAGATTAAATTGAAAACACATTAAATATGAAAGTTTGTCAATCTTCGTCAGAGTAGCAAATTCAGCAAATGAACATAGCATATACCAAAATGTTTACATAGATGGATATAGTACCTCAAATTGAAGAAAATGCCTATATTGACATATATCAACATTTGTAAAACTGGGCACATTTATATTGTTTTCGCCCTCAGCTGTTCTCAACACTTTGTAAATCCTCTCTTTTACTTTTACTTCTTACTTCGCATGCACCAGGAGACAGTCATCTCTGATGTAGTCAAAGTCATTATGTGTTTTAAAATTTCTGCTTATTATGACAGCCTAACTGGTACTGATAGAATCAGCACTTAACAGGGTTAAAACAACAAATGGAGATGTAGTCTCTGCTGTTTTAAAAAGCAAAAAAGAGCACTGTTTTTTGAAAGTTCATAATGAACTGTACATATGCAATGCAATCTGTGTGCTGTGTGAGTTTCAGTGACAGCTCATTGACAAACACAGATATATTTTTTTATTAAAATAAAAGAATAATAAGTAAAAAATGAGTATTCTGAGTAGCTTTGCCTCAAACATTTTTATGTGTGTTTATTAGGGAAGATTTTGGTTCCTGCTCATAGAAGGATGAGACTCAAAAATTGTTTGACATATTCACTTGAAATATTCAAAAAATGTCACTCAAAAATGTTCTTTCTTAAAATGAAAAAGACTGTATTGGCTTAAAAACTTATTTTAGTGTAATTTTTATGTAATGACATTTAAAGAAAAATAAACCTATCTCACTGTATATTTCTCTTTCTGTGTCTGCCTGTCTCTGTTATCTTGTTTCTCTCTCTCTCTCTCTCTCTCTCTATCTATATATATATATATATATATATACATCTGTATCTCTGTCTACCTTTTTATTTCTCTAGCTCTCTAAATATTTAGATGTGTCTCTGTCTCACTCTAGAAACTAATGTTTTTCAGTTTAAATTTATTAAACATCAGACCAACAATGCAACATGTGAATAACCTCCTAGAGTGTTCTCAGAAGCTCCACAAAATATTGGGCCAGAGATTTTTGGAAAGAGGTTAACCAGCTTACTTTTTTACAAATGACATTCACCAGTTTCTCCACAGATGATTTTCTCAAGCACTTCAGTGACATCCCCATCCCAAACATAAATGTTTTCAGCACACCTCACTCTCACCTTCCCCTCCAGAATGCATCCATATTTTTATTTCAAACAATTTTCCTATAAAGTCATTTCCACTTTAAGAATAAACCTAACTTGATGGCATTGACTTCACCAATGCCATTGTCCTGTTCAACCACGCCACACTTTCAAGCCACCCGATCAAAATAGCATTAAGTACTGATGCAATTCCATGGTTACTTAGCTTCCTCGGCAATCAACACCCTACAGTTTAATCTAACTCCTATAAATCTCTTATCTCCACTCTACATTAAGGTATCATCTAAGGCTCCATTCTCACTCCCTTCTTATTTTCTATCTATGTCTAGAAACTTCTTCTAGACATATCACATCTTTCTCACTTGCCACAAACACCATTCTCGCAGTACACTTCGGTGTGACTAACAAGCTGATGTTTATTCCCTTACCCAATGGATTGAGAATAAAGACCTTGTACTCAACTCTTCAAAAATAAAAGGAAAAATAAAAGGAAAATCTATGCTACTTGGAACCAGAAAAAAATCAGTAGAATCAATAACTGCCTGAAAATCTATGACCACAGTACTTTAGAGAATGTCCCCTCTGTCAAGTATCTTGAAGTATTGCTATATACTTTTAGGATTTTCAATGAGCATCTAGAGAACACTCATACAAAAGTTTAGTTCTCTTCTCTTTGGAACATACAAATCACTTTTCTCTCCCACTCCACCAGATTAGTCATTGGTAGTCTTAACAAAACATCTTACCCTAAATTCTATGCTCTACTAAAAATCCATCTGAAACTTCAAGCTAAGAGCACACACATTTCATCTAGTCATGTAATCTAACTGCACCACTTAGTCTGCCTCACACTATCTGTCCTCTGCTTCCCCTCTATCTCTTTGGAGCTTTATTAATTCATTGAATAACTACAGCTATTGCTTTATCTCTTATCTGACTGTATGTGTTAGCACTATATCTCCAATTGTTTGTATATCCTGGGCTGAGACTAAATTTTGTTAATTACTGTCAGTGCTTTACCCTAGTCAACCAATCCTAATAAAAAATAAATAAATAAATATACTCAGTTTATATTACAGTCATTCTACCCCAGAGATTAAGTATCCTTATCATGCCTATTGTAAAATCTGAAACACCTGCACCCTGTTCTGCTATGTTTGAAGTTATTTTTGTTTTACCTCATCTTTCCAGCATGATTCTAGCCTTTGGAATTTGGTTCTTCTGTGCTTTGTCTAGAAAGTTTAGCATCAATTTTCTCTAATATGCACACATTTCTTTTGCTGTGCAGGATTCGTTATGTTATGGTTGGCACAGTGCCATAATGAACAGGACTCAGAGCAAGAGGTTCTACAGTCTGATTCTTGGCCGATGTGCTTCTGTGCAGAACCTGCAGGGCCTGCATATCCTCCTACGTCTGTGAATTTTCTTCAGGTAGTCTGGTTTAGTGCCGCCTCTCAAATACGTGCAGTAGGGTGATTAATGACTCTGAATTCACACTAGGTCTGCATGTAGTTTGTGTTAGATAGAGAGAGAAGGCCTCACAATCTACTTCCATTCCCTATTTTCCTAATAAACTTTGTGGATGGTGATGGCCATTCACAAGGTCACTAAAGGAGCTGGACATGACTGTTGAAGAATCAAAGCTGTTCATTTGACTGACTGTATCAGTGACTTTAAAGCATATATCTATGTTTGTATGATATGTACGCAATTTTCAAATAATGAGTTATATTCCAATTGTTTATGTATACCATCAATGCAACACTTTCTGCCAGTTCCATATCAGAAGTGGATTTCTACAACACATTCATCACATTATTAGACATTTTACAATAACACAAAATCATCAGATCTCTCTCTACAAATCTGATAACATGACCTTCAGAAAAAAAGATGTGCAACAGTTTGAAATGAAGTTGTGCATTCTACTGATTTTTAGAATGCTAGAAACAGTGTGTTTAAATGCCCTGACATAGTGTGTGAAAATATTGTGATGTTTGCATGGAAGCTCTCTCATCATAGTATCTCATATATATTTGCTTACACCACATGTAACTCAACAATATCCTGTTCAGAGCAGTGATATTACAAGTAATCTTGGCAGCCACTGTATGTAACTAAACAAACAAAGATGCCATCATGAGCCAGCTATGCCTGTGCAGCTATGCACTACTTTATTACAGACGTAAACTAGGTTAAAGTACTACAAATGCATTATTGTCACCTGCCCAAGCTGATGGGAAACAATCAGCAATGTGATCAATGAATAAAATAAATTCCTTAAGCAAAATTTACTTACATCAAGTACTGACAGAATGCAGCTTGGAAGTGGATGAAATGAAGGTAAGGAGGAGGCTGGACACCCTACCTATCTAGGAGACAAGACAGAAGGTCAGTACAGCAAAGCCACTTGGCTTGAGTTCCAGAACTTCTGCTCAGAAGGAAGAGGACAGACAAGAAATGGTGTGGGAAATGTCGTGAGAGAGAAAGACTTCAAAAGACAGTGAAGGTTGTTAGCAGAATTGGTGACAGACCCAAGGCTATCAGATTCCACTGAAAAGATAGGGCACTGTTCATAATCTCATCAGGGTTGTGATAGTGAAGAGTGCATTCACATAACAGTTGCAGGAACTACTAGATAAAGCAGGACAACATGAATTGCACATATCTGTACAGACAAAACAAGATATGAAGACTGCCTGGGTCCACTTGGGATTGAGCCACAGGAATAAGGAAGTGAGGCCATTCTGGATTTCTGTCTGACAAATGGTTTGATGGTAGCCAACACATGGTTCAGCAAGAGAGACAATCACAAAAATCACCTAAGATAGAATCAGTGATTGCAAAGTCATCCTCAGTGAAACAGTTGTCTCACAGCATAAACCACTGGTTACCACAATCAGCTTTAAGCAATAGTCAGAGAAAGCTCTAAGGTCAAAGGAGACTAAGCTGAAGACCAGGAAGCTGACTGGAGAAAGCCCAAGAGTTCAAGGAATCACTCAGGGCTGTAGCACCTCAGGAAGAAGAAATAGGTGGAGTTGAATAAGAAAGGCAACACCTCAAAGCAACATGCGTGACGACTACAGAACAGATGTACAGCTGAGCTAGGTATAGAAATAAAGTCCATAAAGAAAGTCGGTTATAGAATGCAGACATCAATGTAGATATCAAAAGAAAGAAAGAGATGAAGACTGAGGGGAGGGAAACATGGGAGATAGAAGAGATGACCAGGCTAAGAAGGAATACTGGTTGGCTAACAAAACAGCTAAGACAGCAGTTGCAATAGCAACGAATAAGGCATCAAATGTACTCTACTGGCTTCTGGAAAGTGACTTGGCAGATGACACAAAGAAAGTCTATCGGCTTGCAAGGTAAAGAAGGAAAGATAAAGAGAACAGTAAGATGCCCTTGATAAGGAATGCCTGCAACTACCTCCTCAGCAGTCCACAGGGCATCAAAGGCAGGTGGAAAGAGTACATTCAGCAACTTCCGAATGAAGAAAACCCCACCGAAGCCACACTTCTCCAGACACAGCCAATGTCGAAAGAAGAGGAAGAGCCCACCCTAGAAAAAGTACACCACTAAAGAGAATGCAGTCAGAGAAAGCACTAGACTCAGATGAGGTCACAGCAGACATGATCAAGATCTTGAGTGATATGGGGGATTCCAAAATGGTGGTCGACTAGGAAACAGCTTATGCACAGAGCTCCTCATCTCAAATTTCTTTCTTAAGTAATACTTACTTCAAAAAGAGCTGCTTCACCTTCATATCTGTGGAACTTGCATTACTTTGGAAGTGGGAAAAACGCATGACAGATTTTCACCCTCTCTGGCTCTCTCACAGTGGTTTTTTCATCTTTCTTTTTATCTTCCCAAAGTGATTCAGGAAGGCCTACTGCTGTCTGCAATAACTCCGGCTCCTCATGGCTAGGCAGATTAAAACAACAAATGACTCTATTACTATGGATACTCAAACAATCAAAGCTAAAGCATCAGCAATTTTCTCTCCTGAAAAGGAGGCTCTTTCAAAAAGGCAGAGAACAAATAAACAAAATACTGAATCCTCCAAAAGTGACACTAGTAACAAGGAAGATCCCGGCTTTCACATGGAAGAACTTAAACAGGCCCTTCAGCCCATTCACACAGCTATACAAAGCTTCTCGGAACAACTCTCAACCATAGGAAAATCTATTAATCAAATAGTGGACAGAGTTGACACACTTGAACAAAAAACACAAGCTAATGAGTTCCAAATACAGTCTATATCAGAAGAACTACGTGCCAAAACAGCCTCCTTGTCAGATTTACAGTCAAAACTTACAGATCTTGAAGCTAGGAGCAGACGCAATAATATTTTAATAAGAGGTCTCCTGAAAGCTATGACAGCCAAGGCCTGCTTACTATAACAAAACAAATATTTGAATCACTTTTACATTCAGAAGATGGCAGTAACACTATTATAATTGAGAGAGCACACCGTGCATTGCATAAAAGACAAGATACTACAGCCCTCGCCAAGTTTACACAAGATTACTTAACTTTCAAACCACTCAACAGATCCTCTATGCAGCAAAAGAATAGAAACTTTATGTGGAACAAGCATAAAATAAACTTCACACAAGATTTACCTGTCTCCATTAAAGAAAACAGACAGAAATTAGCCCGTTCTGCTCTGACCTCATCAAAAGAAACATTAGGTTTCAAATCGTTTCAAGCACACTGATTTTCTACCAAAGCGATACTAAATACTCTATATCATCCCTAATTGAAGCAAGAGAGACATTTCAAAAGTTTTAGCAGGATTCCTGAACAAACATGAACTCACATAACTCCAGCACGATCGTTTCTACAGTTGTACTTTTCTCAACTTGAATTTACTCACGGAGGCTTCAGCTATTCAGCCACTTGCTTTCCAGCGTTTTAAAAGTTTTTAGCAAGTCCAGGACTGTTTAATTTACTTAAAACAGCCTTATCTCCGTTTAGAGATAGATCCACGTGTCAACAAGGAGCGTTGCCGTTGTGAGGTTCCCAGCGGGATATCCTTTGCTGTGACTCTACAATCTGCGCCAGTGAACCTATTCCCCATCGATCGCTTGCAGCGCTTTTATGTAAAAAAGAAATTAAAGACTCTGCATACTGTTTTTTTTTATATAGTTCATTTATTTGGCTTTGGTTAGCGATCAGCTCTGGCTGTTAGAGCTACTGAAGTTTTTTTAAACAGGCAGAGTCCCTTGCCCCAGTATTTACAAAACTGTGCAGTTTAAAGACATAAGCACACACTATAACAAACACCAAACTGCACATAGTGGAAGTCAGAAACTGACTTTTGTATGTAGTGCAGCTGATCAATGCATTTTAACCAACTAAATGATTTTTCAGCATATTAATGCTTAGTTTTTCTTCGTTTTTTTCTGTAATAACATATGTTTGGATGCATAATACAAAGGACACTGGGGTGGGAGATTTTTGCATTAATTCCTTTAGTGTCTTAGAGTATTACTGTAATAGTTTTACTGTAACAGTTATAGATATTAGCTTTTATAAACATTAATAAACATTAACACATAAATGGGTATTAAGGCAGGTAATGTTTAAAATACTCATGGGTACATTTAGATTACATAGTTTGATAGTAGATTGCTACAAGTATTTTATAGTTTCATTCTATTAGATTAGGGATAGTTACAATTAGATTTTTAAAATCATTTAAATATTAACTTGAATTGTAAAAATTTAGCAAAAGGTTAATATAGTTGAAGGGTGGGTTACACATATATAACTAGTCTCTTAGGTTATAAATAGTTCTGTTATTATTGGATTATGTTCATTGTAACCTTATCTTCGTTTAACATGCTTTATAAGTATTTATAATATGCAGCTCATTAACTAAACAGTCACAACCTCTCTTAGTTGGGTTTCAACACTAGTAACACATTATACTGTTAGATAATTTTATAAAAATTTTAATGTTATACCAATCTGACTGTATTACAGTTGTGATTACATTCTCACAAGAAATGCTAATTCTAGTAACAAATATGTTATGTACAGTATTCTTAGAGATTCTTAGTTGTATACACAGTGTTTTAACTATCCAGGCTTACAGATTTATATTTATATACCTTAGGTCAAGCTTACTGTACACGAAAATTGGTGTACTCTTTACAAGTGGAGGCTCTATGTGCACCGAAGTGAGTTCTGGTCTGATAATCTTTTGGATGAGATTTTCTTTGTATATATGTATAGAATTGTTAATGTTGTTTTTGGTTTGTTTATATGCTTCTACGCAAAAGGGGTTCGGGTGGGTAGGCACCGGGTTAGTTCAGAAGAAGTATCATGCTGCATCTTCCATTACATTTTACTGTGTTGCTTTTAAAGAGCAGAATTGGTTCTTCATATTCCGTCTTTTATCTAACAAAACTAGGGTAGACTATTCCCAACACAAAAGTAATGTACCCACACATTATCTTAATTACACTAAATATATTATGTGCCTATACCTAGTTTGGTTTTAACGCCCATGAGCTGGTCCATTGATTCTTGGAATATAAATGGCTTACAAAACTTTGCAAAAAGAAAATTACTATTACACCTTGTCTTTAAATCTCATGCTAGCGTTTGTTTTCTACAGGAAACACACCTATCTAATTCTGAGTGGGAAAAAGTAAAAAATAGAAAATGGATTAGGTCTATAATAAGCGCAGGTGACAGCACAAATTCGAAAGGTGTGGCCATCATAATTAAGAAACAATTCCAGGAAATTATTAATGAATACAAATCTGACACAAACGGCAGATGGTGTTACTTTACATCTACCCTACCTAACTCCGACAAACCAGTTATGTTTTTAAATCTGTATGGTCCTTGCTCACAACAACAGACTTTTATTTTAGAAATTTATAATATACTGAACTCATTTCCAAATCACTTATTCATTGTAGGTGGGGACTGGAATGCGGTTATAGACCCCAGTCTAGATCGCACAAGCAAATCATCCTCTTACAATCTTCAAGCTTCCATAGCGTTAGAGGAGCTTATATCTGATTTTAATCTTATAGACACGATTACATTTAGTAATATCTCGACTAAGGAAAATCTTTATACCTTTTATTCCAATTGTCACAAATCATGGTCACATCTTGACTTTTCTTAATCTCAGACCTTTTATCCAAATTTAAAATACTTTCAATATTGAGCCTAGATGCTTCTCTGATCATGCCAAAATCTCTCTCATAATTAGGTTCACTCCACCTGATTTTACTTTTGCCAACTGGACACTTAACAATAATTTACTAAATAATAAAGATATAATTTAAAAAATTAACAACATGTTAATAGATCTTGATTTGAATATCACAGAGTCCCAAATCCCCGGACATACATTGGGCGGCATGCAAGGCTGAAATGAGGGGCTTTCTCATTAGCCAAGCTTCCTTTCTTAAAAGCTAAACATGAAAAAGGAAAATACTTTATCCTTGAAACTTTCCTCTCTGGAAAAAGTCAGAGATTATCCTGACCCACAAACTATAGAACTGATCAATGCGACGCGCAAAGATTTATATGAACTTTATTCACAGAACTATTCCTTTCAGGAACAGAAATTCATTGCAACATATTCTGAATGGGCACAAATGCCCTCAAGAACCTTAGCAAGAATACTAAAAAATAATAATAGTGCTCCTAGAATTTCCACCCTTCATTACCAAGGGAAATTATACAAATCAGATTCTGAAATAATACACCTGTTCTTTGAACTCTTTTCAGAAATCTATAGCGGACATAAAAGTGATAATCTAAAACCTCGGATGGAGTCTTTTCTTAATTCAATTAAGTTCCCCTCTCTTAATACTAACCAAATCTCCCTCTTATCTGCCCCGTTCGACATTCAAGAAGTCCAGGCCATCATAAAAAATTTAAAATTAGGCAAAGCCCCGGGCCCTGACGGCTTTACTACTAACTTCTTCAAAGTTTTCTACACAAATACCTCCTCCATACTATTGAAAGTCTTTAACTATATTATTAAAGAAGGTATTACTGATATACATTGGAATAACTCGAAAACTATTTTAATATTAAAAAATAAACAAGATAAAGCAGATCCTCACAACTACAGACCAATCTCGTTAATAAATGTCGACATTAAGATATTCGCTGCCATATTAGCATGTAGATTGAAAAAAGTTCTCCCGTCTTTAATCTCCCCTGATCAAGCTGGTTTTATGAGCAATAGGCACACGTGGGATAATACGTTAACCCTTGATTCCCTTATACAATTTACCAAAAAAGGAAGAAATCCAATATACGCCTTAACTTTAGATGCCTCCAAAGCTTTCGACAGAGTTAACTGGGATTTTCTGTTTGCCACATTGTCCCATTTTGGTGTGCCTAATTCTTTTTCGGATATGATTAGAACACTTTATACAAATTCCCAAACCTACCTTTACATCAACAAACAGAGATCGGAGCCAATTCTGATCACTAATGGAACAAGGCAAGGGTGCCCACTCTCTCCTTTTCTTTTTAACATTTTTATTGAGCCTTTCTTTCTTTATATTACTCAGAATACCTATCACAATATACCTAAAATACTAAACACTCAGATTGCACTATCAGCGTTTGCTGACGATCTTAATTTATATTTTCAGTCACCCAATACAGACTTACCCAAAATTCTTGATGCCATAAAGAAATTCTCTATCGCATCAGATTATCAAATAAACAATAAAAAATCTCATATATTTCCTATAAACCCTAACTCCCATAAATCCTTTTATTTCCCTGAATCCTCCTTCCGAATAACATATAGCCTTAAATATTTAGGTATCCATTTTGAACATAATCAAGCCTCTATTCTTCAAAATAATTTATTAAAAACATGGTCTAACATACAACAAGATCTACAAAGATGGAAACATATGAATTTAGCTTTCCTGTCCAAAGCAGCTATTGTGAAAATGAATATCTTACCTAGACTTCTATTTCAACTTAATGCTTTGGATGTATTAGTCTATAATAACTTTTTCTCCAAAATCAACAAAGAAATAGCTGGTTTCATTTGGTTCCCTAAATCAGTGAGAATTGCTTACCTTAAATTAACCTATCCTAAGGAAAAAGGGGGGCTAAGTCTACCAAACTTCCAATTATACTATAAAATTATTTGCTCAATTAGATTTTGGTCTATCTCAAATTTCAACATCAAAACACAAACGCATTATCCAGCCTGGGTTAAAATGTGGTATCAACATGTTATATCCAACAAAATTAACCCTCAGGCTATTCCCTTTATATCTATTACTTCTTTGAACAACTGTAATCTAGCTCAATCTTTGAAACATAAAATCAAGCTTTTCCAAAATCTTATTAAAGATATTAATCTGGTAAATTCTCTATCCCTTCTACAACCGTTGCATCAGAACCCAAATCTTAAAATTAACAATCTAATGATTGACCTTACTAAATTCCCTCTCATCAAAGATCTCAATGTATGGGATATTCTCAAACATAGGTCTAAAACTCTACCCGAGTTACGGTTAATCTTGGGTACTAATAAAAATACACAGTTATTCTTAGACAACTAAGAGAAATTATTATGGCACAACATTTTAACGTCTCTCCCAATACTCAGGAATTAAACAAACTAGTTGAAGTTATCTCAGCAATCTCAAGCATTAAAAAAACAATATCATCCTCTTACAAGCTATTGACTAACATGATCTACGATTCAAACTGTCTTTTCTCCAACTACTGGAATACCATCGGACCTTCCATTACAGAGGATCAAAATTATCAGCTATAAAATCTACTCTAGAGCTCTCTCTTTTCAAAAAACTCCTATATACACAAATGATGCTCAACAACAATGCTTATTATACTCCTGTAACTCTTAATAAATTTAATGCCAACACTCCACCCTCGTGCACCTGTTGTTCATGTCCAGCGGACTTGCTTCACATTATGTGGTATTGCAAGCATTCTTACAAACTCTGGTGCTCTCTGAAAGTACGCCTGGAAAAAATGGGTTACTACACCTCCACACTCTCGTGGGAAACAGCTATTCTTCACATTCCTACATCCAAAGTATCAAAAATGCAACTTCACATCCTAATTATCCTTTGTTCACTTGTTAAACTATACATCACTAGCAATTGGTTAGATCGCACCAAACTTAGTTGGGGAAAATTCAAAGAAATGGCTCATAAACATATTTCTGCACATAAATTCATTATAAAAGGTCCAAAAAAAAGAACCTATTTTAGTAAACTATTGAAGAAACTTTTAGATTTAGTTCTTAGTGAATAACTTCTCAGGGGTACATTCAAAACATCATTTACCCTTGTCCTTGTTAACTTATGGAGATCCAATGATAATTATGGTAGTGGAAGTGCAGCACATTACATTACATCATGTTGTAAATATTGTATATAACAGTTTGTTTGGTTTTATTAATGACAATGCTTTTCTTATGTTTTACACTCTTTCTCACTTATATCTATATTTAAACTGTTTGATTATGTATTATATTCTGTAATTATTCAACGCCTCATTTTAATGTTCATTACTACAATGGCTGTATGCATTGTTTCATTTTATTGAAAATAAAATAAAAGAATTATTGGAAAAAAAAAAAGATCTTGAGTGATATGGGAAGAATAGGCTTCTGATGGTACTTATAACAGTATGGAAAGAAAAGTGTGTCCCAGATGACTATTGAATAAGCATCCTGGTGTCAATGTGCAAAAAAGGGGGCATCCACAATTATAGCCAGAGCACAAGTATCAAACTCCTGTCAGACTATATGAAAGTACTGGAGAGGGTCATTGATATATGAATACACAGAGTAATATATTGTAAGATGGGAGATGAACAGTCTGCATTCAGATCAGGATGCAGCACAACTCAATGTTTGCAGTAAGACAGATAGTTGAGAAAAGGCTAGAGATGAGGACAGAGATCAACTGGGCATTCTTAGACCTGGAGAAATTATATGACAAGGTCCCCAGGAAGTTGATCTAGGTTGTCCTACGGTGGTTCAATATCCCAAAAACATTGGTAAAATTAGTTCAGGCTATGTATAAGGACCCAATAACTCAAGCACAAACAGCATTCAGTCTCACAGAGAGATTCCCAATGGAAGTGGGTGTGCATCTGGATTCATCTCACTGAGCACACTGCTGTTCATATTTGTGATGGATTACATTAGCAAACAGGAAAGAGGGAACAGATCAGTTAAGTTGCTGTATGCAAATGATGTGGCATTCCAGCCACATTCTGATCAAAAACTTCATTTAGGGACAGGGGAATTGAATGCTAAGATGAGGGCTCATGGAATGAATATGAGAACAGATAAAACAGTTGTAATGGCAGCAAATGGTGGTAATCAGAAGAAGCTGAGAATGAGACAGAAGAGAGTATGGTGGAACAGGTTAACAGCTTCGAGTATATGTGACGTGTGGTTGAGAAGAAAGGAAGTCCGAATGAGGAAGTCAGCGCTAGAATCAGAGGGACTGCTGCCAGCTGGCACATGTCATGTATGTCGTATGACTGAAGAATGCCAAAGAAGCTGAAACATAAGGTGTACAAAACAGTGGTGTGACCAGTAGTATTTTATGTATCAGAAACTCGGGCAGTAAATGCAGAGTAGTTAAGAAAACTAAAGGTGTTGAAGTTGAAGTGCACGGGATGGGTGATAGTATGCATACTGTGGAGCAAATGAAGAAATGACAATAGCAGAGCAGAAGCCAGAGTAGCTCCAATTACAGGGAAGTCTAAAGAGAACAGATTCCAGTGGTGCAGGCATATGTTCAGAAAAGCAGATGACAAGCTGGTGAAAATGGTTTGGGACAGACAGGAAGAAGGCAAGAGGAAATGAGGGCATCCAACAAAGAGGTGGATGGATTTTGTGGACCTGTGACAGTCAGGAATAATTATTAAAGAAGGTAGAAGAGTAGCACTGAATCAAAATATATGGTTATATGAGATGAAACCTTAACCCAGAGCAGAAAATGGGTTTGATGGTTATGATGGCATACGTATTCAAATACATACATATATATATATGTGTGTGTGTGTGTGTGTGTGTGTGTGTGTGTGTGTGTGTGTGTGTATAGACAGAGAGAGAGATCACTATAGATATAGATATAGACAGATAGTTATACATATAGATACACAAAGAAATGGAATTAGGAATTTCCAGTAGAAATAAATGTAGGTGTACAGCACTTGATATTTTGTGATTCAAAGCCTTGGCAACATTGCATCTTAAATTAGATGTAGTTTGGTGTGCAAATACTCTTCAGTGCATTTCATAGTTTGATGGGATTGCATTAAAACATCAGTTTTTACAGTTTAATTACTTCTGACAATGAAGTACATGTTTCTTATTCTTTGTTCATAAGTTCATAGGTAGTTACTAGGCATGTGGTCTAGGAGACCATTAAAGAGCCTATCACAATTCCCCAAGACACTATCTGGTTAAGCAACTTGCTGAAGGTCTACCATTAGCCAAACCATGGACCATAGGAATCAGTTTAACACCTCTGTGATACCAGGTATAATATTTACAAAATGAGCCACAGCAACTGGGACATGTTTTGGCTACAATTATTTAATCCTTGTAATGTTGAATCTGAAGGTATTTATAATAATTTGCTCAACAAGTTTTAAATGTTTTTAACGTGAAGAAGATTTATTATTTATATGGAGTCATGTCATAAGTGCCTATTACATGATTATTTGGAACATTATAAATAAAGGATTTTATTTTATTAGTTTGTGTCACTGGCAAGAGTACTATTAACTGTTTAGATTGAACATCAGCAGGTCAGACCCCATTAAAATGTATATAAGCTCTGCAATAAACACCCCTGAACCCATACATTTCTGCATGCAAAGAACTGTCACCCCTTTCACAAGGGCATATTACTTCTAATCCACATGGTCAATATTTAAGGACTGGGGAGGGACTGATTGAGTAGCTGAATTACATTGAGGTTACCCATCAATTTACTGTGCTTCTTAAACATTGATGGCATGACATGATATTGGACAAACATAAAAATCATTCTAGAAGACCAGTAGTCAGAAAAGAGAGAAATCTTTTTGGCTTAAAGAGAATTATTGAAATCTCAAATGATTTTACTTATTTCAAAATGGATAAGTCTATATTTAATGATGCAAATCAAAACTTTTGTTACTGAATATAATGTGGTTACAACAGTAAGATAACACTGGCCAATGTTAACATAAAAGAGATCGTTTCCCTAGGTATAAGTATTTCTGTTTCATAAAGTACCAGTATCTGTGGCATGTTAATATGTAGCCACTTCAAAAGACTTGACATCAGTTTCAATGTAGCCTCTGTACATTACTGTACCTGTCAATATGGCTAATGTAATGTAAGGTCCTATATTTAACAAGATTATAATTTGTATTTTTAGTTTAGTTTAGTTTACTTATTTATCCTTCAAACTTACACTAAAAGAATATCTACATAAAGCATGGACATTCCTGCTCTAACCCTGGCACAATATATACCTCAAATCATTATTGCTTCATACCTTTATTGTTTCATATTTAATATACTAAGGCCACAAACCTGTACTTCAAATAGCCTCACCTGATCTCTTCTCTCTTAGACTTTCAATTACTACTTATAACAAATGACATATTGGTTCTTTATATATAGCTTTACTCATTGTTTTTCTCCACTGTGAATGAGAATATCTCTCTTTTAGCTCACTCTGGAATTTCATTTAAACTATGTTTCCTACAATAATATCTAAATGGTCTCACTGTGTTTTTTTTAATTATGTTTATATGTGGTGAATATCTGAATAAGGCCTCACTCTATGTTTTGTCATAGTTTAGGAGCTTTTCTCCCCAGGCCTCCACAGAAAATTGGTTCATTTTGGCCCAGCTGGACTTTCCCGGCAAGCAAATGTCAAATAAAGTAATTTTGATTCTAATGGCTTCAAATTTATGTTTTTTTTTATTTTCTCCATGCTAAAGGTGCATATAGATGGAATGAGAAGAACCTTAAAAAAATCTATAAAAATGCCTATATAATAGCAAGAAGGAGAATAAGAGAAGTTTTTTTTTTTTTCTGAGTACTTCCTTACTTCTGCCTGCTGGTCCACAAGCTGCTCCCATACTGGATACATATTTATTCTATAGTGTTAGGGATTCCCTAAAGTCACTGGTTTGACAACAATATAGTGGGGGCCATTATACAGGCAGAAATTGGGTCTGCTTTTGTCCCTGCTGGCACTCAGAAAAGGTGGGTGTTTTTGTATGAATGCATAACCCCAATAATGTAGGTGATGTGACCATTTTGCTTTTTTTGACCACACATGCTTGTTTTTTCCATATGCCCCAACTAGGGCTACAATCACCAGCTTGGGCGATCATTCCCATGTTCTTCCTGCACAACACCACTGATTTCTAGGGTAGTTAAATCAGCACAGCAATGGCCTAAGCCTAAACCAACTGATACAACCTCTCCTCCTCCATTAGTTGGCATGCCCATCCTGCGACATCAAGCACCTGAGCCATTAATCAAACTCAGGACACCATGGCCACAGTCAGGCCTTTATCATTCTATGTCACCAATGTAACCTATAATGGAAGTTCTTTTTACTTTGCTTTGTACAAAATACATAGATAAAGATGTTAGGTTTAAAGAAAACTCAAACACCCAATGTAGTTAAACTTATCCTACCGTTAATAACTTAGATGTAGTACTCAGATACTCTTCAGTGCATTTCAATTCCTTCATTTCCAACTTTCTCTTTAACACAGGCCATGAAGGTCCCAGCATTTTTTTTTAATTTTTTGTGCATGTTTTCAAATCTCGCATCATTTCAGAAAGCATTCTGAATGTGATTGCTTCGCCTAGGCTAGAAATAAAATTTTCTGAATTTCTTAGTATTAGTCACTCTCAGCAGTTTTGCTGCTTGAGACTGTCTTGCTGAGGTCAGTAAAGCATACACATTTATAAAGTGAAACATTTCCAAAAAGTTAGTTTTTGGAAAAATGTTTATAGAATATAGTACTGCAACACTATTTTCTGGCCAGTGAAGTGCTGCTTTTATTTCTGTAACTGCAGAATAATTTAAAGAGCAACCTGAAAATAAAATAAATGAAAAAATGCAAACTAAAAATAAAAAGCATTCTGCAAACTTTACCTAGACCTCTCAAGACAACTCTCAGCTATATACAAAGGTACAGGGCTGAGCTGACAAATTTGGCATGTCAGGAAAAGCATAGAGTAGGGTCTGGCAGATGTTTAAGTGTTACAAATTTGACTTCATAATCAAACATTTTTGTTCAACTGATTTGTTTTGAACAGGACACCAAAATACCACAAAATAAATAAATAAATATGCAATTGCAGACTTCAACTTGCTTGCATCATCTACATTCATTGAAAAAAAAGAAAACAACAGATTACAAACCAGTAACTCATAATGATGAAAAAGATTAAACCCTGTAATTTTGCCTGCAGTGAGTCATTTAAGTGGGATCGAAAATCCACTGAAAGAAGACTAGAACTAAACAAATGTGCATAATAAGAACTAATGACAAATGTTTTGTTTGATCAGAAATTAATATATAATAAAATATAAAGCAATTAGAATGATTCTGATGAATTAGTATAACATGTAATATGACAATCGGAAAAGTAAATGGGTTTTAAGACTTTCATGGTCAGGATCATGGGTGCCAGAGATGCCTAGCCATATAAGGTTCTACTATGAAATGTTAATTTCCTGAAAGTCAACTCTTCAAAAGAAAGAAAGAAAATTTCTGAAAATAAAGAGGGTGAAAAACTCCTTTACTGTTGTATTTACAAAGGTGGCAAACCTTCCTAAACCCTCAATGTGCAGGGGATCCCCCCCACAAATTTGTATATGCCAACTCCACGGTCACACCAACTGAAAGATGGAAGAAATCTCTCTCTGAAAAT